>NW_027602145.1:15000-47558 GCF_053455715.1 Rhinoraja longicauda | reverse complement strand
CCGGAGCCCGGAGCGGAGAGACTGCGGCCGCCCTCTGGGATGCGCTCAGGGCGCGGGTTTATTAATGAGCCGCAGCGCTGAGGTGAGCGGATATTTCACCGCGCTCTTCACCTGCTCCCTGAACTTGGACTGGGTCGCCGCGTAAATAAATGTGTTGGTGCAGCAGCTGAGATTCCTCAGCAAAAACGCGACGAACTCAAAGATCCGTTGGGAATCATTCCAATCATTCCCAATCCCTGTGATCTGATAATAGACGAAGTTTACAACCACCGTCAGCCACAGGAGGATGAAGCTGCCGGAGATGGTGAAGAGTAAAACCACAGACCTCCTCCTGCTCTCCATCTCCGGGTCACTGCGCTTCTCCCCCTTGCTCTCACCCCTCAGCCCCTGACGGACCCGACTGGCCACTAAAATGTGCCGGACTGTCAGAGCGTTGAGCAGCAGGATCACAGCGAAAGGGAGGAACGGAGTTAAAACCGTGTCGATCCAGTCAAATGCCACCCACCCGGGGTCAGTGTAATAACTGTCCACCATGTCACAGCCCCACGGGACATTGTCGATGATTATCCAGGGTTCCCGTGTGAAGTAGCGGGGAACGTTTTTCAGACACAGCAGAACGCCGGCTGTTGCGAGAACCGCAGCCGCAGTTTTCCCGGTGCAATATTTAGTTTTCAGCTTCTGGCAACAAATGGCGACAAAGCGATCAAAGGTGAAAGTGACGGTGAACCAGACAGAACAGTCTGTAGCTGCAGACTTCAGTACATCGTTAACACTGCACACAGGGGTGATGGACAGGACACTCCAATAAAAGTAATGGTGTCGGATCCAATTGAAAATGACCTCGGTGATCAGGGTGAGTAGATCGGCCGCTGCCATGGCCACCAGGTAGCGAGTGGTGCAGGTGGAGAGACCGCACTTTCCCCGGGACAGGATCACAATCGCCACTAAATTCACTGCGGAAAGAGAAGGGGAGGGACACTGGGCATTAATGAACACGGTCTCCGGGGCTGAACACCGGCTCCACTTTCAGCTGGAGATCAGGAGTGTTGGAGTCGGTGCGCGGCTGCAGGTTTAACAATGTCAGACCCGGCTCCGACTGTGCCCGACCTGCCTGCTTCAGGGGAGAGGAGATAAGGCGACGGGCGGTGTAAAGGGCGGGGAGGGAACGAGCAGCCGCCCGCTACAATAGGCGGAATGGTCCTGTCTACAGTTAACCCCGCTCACAGTCTCTGATGGGGTCGGTTTGACAGACTTAACCGTGACCGGCCGCTTTTAACCAGGGCTCTGGGAACTCGGCATCTGATGGGAACGAGGAGGGTTCCAGAGGGAAGGCAGGGACAACTTAGGATCCGGCAGCAGAGCGGCTCCGTTAATGGATTCATTCCACAGTGAGTTCAGTTCGGTAACAACACACGCCGGTAGATCCGCGGCCACCGGTTCGGGAGATCGATACAATTATTGACCAACAGGCGGTGGAATCCGACTGTGACAGACTCCACAGTGAGACGTGTCCACAGGAGCGGGTGTTCACTCTGATCAATAACTCAGACACAGTGAACTTCACAATGTAAACCCCTCCCAGTCACACCGTCCCGGAGAGCTGCCTGTCCCGGGCACTGGGACAACTCTGGGCAAGGTCCCACTGAAGGCAAGAACAACATTCTAGTGGGTCCCGGCTGTGGGAGAAAAAGAGGGTTAGTTTCGGCTGTCTGAAAATAAAAAAAATCACAGCGTTAATTCAAAAATATTTCACTGAGAGGATTGATACACTTCACATATTCTTGTACAACGATCATCAGTTGGGAATATTGTAACATCATCAGAACCAGGTCAACACCGGTTAACGGACGGAGTTATAAAACATGAATTGTTGTGCTCACTTACCAGGGACTCCAACGGCAGCAATGATCACGTACAAGATTTTCTGCACGGCGTAATATTCCCAATAATGGTGCCCCATTTTCTCTGCCCAGCGACGTGTCCCCGTGAGCTACCGGTAATCTCTCGGAATGAAATGCTGGGGCAGAACATTCCCGGAGATTTTATACCATTTACCGTACCACTGGGACTGTAAAGTTTTAGCAGAGTTTAAAAATAGAGATTTTGAAATGATTCGCAAACAGATGACATCAGCCAAATGAAATCCCTGCTGAGACAGGTCGTGATTTATTCAGGGAATTGATTGAGAAACTCCAAAGACTGGGAATGGTGGCGATACTGAGGTATGGAAATTGGGAGCGGCATTGTTCCAGCAAAGGGGATATTGTTTCAAACTCCATCAGGTCCAACTCTCCGCCTCATGTTGTTTGTCTGATTTCATTCAATCCGCTTAACTCACTAAGGCAATCCCAAATTCCAGGGACCCTCTCAGGGCTTCTGGTGCCCAGTTTGAAGGTGGACTGGGCGACATTTGTCCACAGGTTGAGGAACTAGGGCAACAGACCACCTCGCACTAAAATGGCCCCTGTACTCTGCTTCACCACTCAATATGATCGCGGCTTAACTGACTGCAACCTCACCCTCACTCTCCCGGCGAGGCCGGTAACCATTCACTCCTTGCTTGCCTGCCGTGGGTCTGATTTTGCGCCGGAACAATAACATTCTCTGCCTTCGTCACCTCTGAGCAGGAACGACCCAAAGACTCACGACACTCAGAGAACAGAAACATTGTGGCTTCAGAATTGTCCGAAACCCAAATATAACAGCGAATGATGCGGCACATCTCACTCCTCCCTTTCTCTCTCCCTCCTCCCTTTCTCTCTCCCTCCTCCTTTTCTCTCTCCCTCCTCTCTGTCTCTCTCCCTCCTCCCTTTCTCTCTCCCTCCTCCCTTTCTCTCTCCCTCCTCCCTTTCTCTCTCCCTCCATCCTTACTGCTGTCGCTCTCTCTGAACTATCACTCTCTCCTACCATCTCTATTCTTACTCTCGGCTCCGCCATCTCTCTGTCAACCTCTCTCTCCTAACCCCCCCTCCTTCTCACTCCCATTGCATTTATCCCTCCGTTTCTTTCTAACTATCTGACCCTTCCATCGCTCCGTTTTGCCAACCCACGCGATCTGAACTCCGCTCTCTTTTCATGTTCCCACTCTCCCTTTGTTACTTAACTCTCGCTCCATCTCTTCTTTCGTCTTCTCCGCTATCTCTTCCTTTCATCACTGTACTCCCTATCTGTCTCTCTCTTTTCCCCAACACTCCTCCTCCTCGCCATCACCTCTCTCTCCAAGGCCTTTCTTGCGAAGTGCGGTTAAAACGGCGAGCCACCATGGGATGTCTCTCTACCCCGTTCCCTCACACTTCAATAGCCCTTCCAAGTGAGGCTGATGTTCACATGCACCTCATCTAAACCCTTCTATTGCATGCGGTGTTCCAGATATGGTCTCCTTTGCACTAATCCCACCTGCCCACACCGTCCAACATGCCCCATCTACACTAGTCCCACCTCCCACACTGACCAACATGCCCCATCTACACTAGTCCCACCTGCCCACACTGACCAACATGCCCCATCTACACTAGTCCCACCCGCCCACACCGTCCAACATGCCCCATCTACACTAGTCCCACCTGCCCACACCGGCCAACATGCCCCATCTACACTAGTCCCACCCGCCCACACCGACCAACATGCCCCATCTACACTAGTCCCACCTGCCCACACTGACCAACATGCCCCATCTACACTAGTCCCACCTGCCCACACTGACCAACATGCCCCATCTACACTAGTCCCACCTGCCCACACTGACCAACATGCCCCATCTACACTAGTCCCACCCGCCCACACCGACCAACATGCCCCATCTACACTAGTCCCACCTGCCCACACTGACCAACATGCCCCATCTACACTAGTCCCACCTGCCCACACTGACCAACATGCCCCATCTACACTAGTCCCACCTGCCCACACCGGCCAACATGCCCCATCTACACTAGTCCCACCTGCCCACACCGTCCAACATGCCCCATCTACACTAGTCCCACCTGCCCACACCGACCAACATGCCCCATCTACACTAGTCCCACCTGCCCACAGCGACCAACATGCCCCATCTACATTAGTCCCACCTGCCCACACCGGCCAACATGCCCCATCTACACTAGTCCCACCCGCCCACACAGGCCAACATGCCCCATCTACACTAGTCCCACACTGACCAACATGCCCCATCTACACTAGTCCCACCTGCCCACACTGACAAACATGCCCCATCTACACTAGTCCCACCCGCCCACACTGACCAACATGCCCCATCTACACTAGTCCCACCCGCCCACACAGACCAACATGTGCTAGGAGGATGCTAGGAGGCTGCAGAGTGACTTGGATAGATTAGGCGAGTGGGCAAATGCATGGCAGATGCAATATAATGTGGATAAATGTGATGTTATCCACTTTGGCGGCAAGAACAGGAAAGCAGAGTATTACCTGAATGGTGACCGATTGGGAGAAGGGGAGATGCAACGTGACCTGGGTGTCATGATGCACCAGTCATTGAAAGCAAGCATGCAGGTGCAGCAGGCAGTGAAGAAAGCGAATGGTATGTTGGCATTCATTGCAAGAGGATTTGAGTATAGGAGCAGGGAGGTTCTGCTGCAGTTGTACAAGGCCTTGGTGAGACCGCACCTGGAGTATTGTGTGCAGTTTTGTTCTCCTAACCTGAGGAAAGACTTTCTTGCCTTAGAGGGAGTACAGAGAAGGTTCACCAGATTGATCCCTGGGATGGCAGGACTTTCATATGAGGAAAGACTGGATAGACTGGGCTTATACTCACTGGAATTTAGAAGACTGAGGGGGGATCTTATAGAAACATATAAAATTCTTAAGGGGTTGGAGAGGCTAGATGCGGGAAGATTGTTCCCGATGTTGGGGGAGTCCAGAACCAGGGGTCACAGCTTAAGGATAAGGGGGAAGTCTTTTAGGACCGAGATGAGAAAACATTTCTTCACACAGAGAGTGGTGAATCTGTGGAATTCTCTGCCACAGAAGGTAGTTGAGGCCTGTTCATTGGCTATATTTAAGAGGGAGTTAGATGTGGCCCTTTTTGCTAAAGGGATCAGGGGGTATGGAGAGAAGGCAGGTACAGGCTACTGAGCTGGATGATCAGCCATGATCATATTGAATGGTGGTGCAGGCTCGAAGGGCTGAATGGCCTACTCATGCACCTATTTTCTATGTTTCTAACATGCCCCATCTACACTAGTCCCACCTGCCCACACCGCCCAACATGCCCCATCTACACTAGTCCCACCTGCCCACACAGACCAACATGCCCCATCTACACTAGTCCCACCTGCCCACACCGACCAACATGCCCCATCTACACTAGTCCCACCTGCCCACACAGACCAACATGCCCCATCTACACTAGTCCCACCTGCCCACACAGACCAACATGCCCCATCTACACTAGCCCACCTGCCCACACCGACCAACATGCCCCATTTACACTAGTCCCACCTGCCCACACCGACCAACATGCCCCATCTACACTAGTCCCACCTGCCCACACCGGCTAACATGCCCCATCTACACTAGTCCCACCTGCCCACACAGACCAACATGCCCCATCTACACTAGTCCCACCTGCCCACACCGGTCAACATGCCCCATCTACACTAGTCCCACCCGCCCACACAGACCAACATGCCCCATCTACACTAGTCCCACCTGCCCACACTGACCAACATGCCTGTTTATAATTTAAAGCTCGTAGCTTTTTGATAAATTTATAAATTAAAGCTCGCAGCTTTTTGATAAATTTATAAATTAAAGCTCGTAGCTTTTTGAGTTTGTTTGTGTGTGTGTGAATCTCTCTCTCTCTCCTCTCTCTCCCCTTCCCTCTCTCTCTCCCCCTCCTCTCTCTCCACCTCTTGCTATTAAAAGATATTTTATCAATGAAAGCTAGTAGCTTTTTGATAAATTTAAAAATTAAAGCTCGTAGCTTTTTGATAAACTAAAAAAATTAAAGCTGGTAGCTTTTTGATAAATTTATAAATTAAAGCTCGTAGCTTTTCGATAACTTTATAAATTAAAGCTCGTAGCTTTTTGATAAATTTATAAATTAAAGCTCGTAGCTTTTCGATAACTTTATAAATTAAAGCTAGTAGCTTTTTGATAAATTAATTTTATTTGATAAATTCCACTGGAATTCTCTGCCAGTGGAACTCTCTGCCACAGAAGGTAGTTGAGGCCAGTTCATTGGCTATATTTAAGAGGGAGTTGGATGTGGCCCTTGTGGCTAAAGGGATCAGGGGGTATGGAGAGAAGGCAGGTACAGGCTACTGAGCTGGATGATCAGCCATGATCATATTGAATGGCGGTGCGTACAGGCTCGAAGGGCCGAATGGCCTACTCCTGAACCTATTTTCTATGTTTCTGTTTCTATAAATTAAAGCTCGTAGCTTTTTGAGTTTGTTTGTACGTGGGTGAATCTCTCTCTCCCTCTCTCTCCCTCCCTCCCCATCTCACACTCCCTCCCTCCCTCCCTCCCTCCCTCCCTCCCTCCCTCCCTTTCTCAAACTCTCCAAAACTATATATTTAAAAAAAATCTCCACTTTATTCCAGAGCTCAGGGCTACACAATAGAAGCGATTATCACATTGGAGTAACCAGACATGAAGGCAGCTTCGGCCCTTGTTTTACATTCACACCTCCGAGAATGTGTACTGCAAAAGCCAGCACAGACAGACAGACGAGTTGTTTGCAAAGATACATGAGGACAGGGAATGTAGCTAGTTTTAAATCTGTGACAGAGAGTTTGAATCTGGCTATTGAACCTCTGGCAGAACTAATAAGATCAGATTCAGACATTAAAGGATTTAAAGTTAATCAGGAAGATCACAAAATTACTTTATTTGCAGATGATGTCCTAATTTGTCTTACTAGACCATTGGAATCCTTAAGAAAATTATATTTCAGATTGGAAGAATACGGGAAAGTATCAGGATATAAAATTAATAAAGATAAAACTGAAATAATGCCTCTTTTTGAAGGCAATTATGACCAATGTAAAAGAGAAAGTCAGTTTAAATGGCAAAAAGAAGGCATTAAGTACTTAGGAGTTAAAGTAGATAATAAGTTAAATAATTTGTATAAATTAAATTATAAACCACTAATAAAAAAAATAGATGAGGACCTGAAGAAATGGATGAATCTTCCAATTACATTGCTAGGGAGAGTGAACTGTATTAAGATGAATATTTTTCCGAGGATACAGTATTTATTCCAAACACTGCCTATACCTTTGCCAAATAATTTTTTTCAAGAATTGAACAAAATTGTGAGGAATTTTCTTTGGAAAGGTAAAATGCCAAGAGTGTCTCTGGAAAAATTAACATGGAAATTTGAATTAGGAGGACTGCAATTACCAAATTTTAAAAATTATTATCTGGCAGCACAAATGAGTTTTATTTCATCCTTTTATCAAGAGGGTGGAAAAACAGCATGGGTTAAAATTGAAATGGATAAAATAAAAGAGTTATGTCCAGAAGAATTTATATATAAATGGGAAGCGAAGCTATTAGTTAAGGATAAAGAGTCACCTTTGCTAAAACATTTAATTAATACATTGTTGAAAACGGTTAAAGTTAATGATAAAAGATTTGTTTTAACAGCTAAAACTCCATTAGTAAAAAATAGATTATTGCCGTTTGCTTGGAATAATCAAATACTACAAGTCTGGGAACAGAAGGGTATTAAACATATAGGAGATTGCTATGAAGGAAATAACTTTTTGACATTTTCTCAATTGAGAAATAAATATCAAATTCCAGGGAATAGTATTTTTTTCTATTATCAATTACAATCTTTTTTAAGGGAAAAGTTAGGTCATTCAATGTCTCTATTTCAGATTAAAGGAATTGAATCCTTGATTCAGGGCAAGGGAATAAAAAAAATTATATCATCAATGTATAAATTATTACAAAAATCTAGTCCAAAGATAGGAATTCAAAAATCAAGACAAAGATGGGAAACAGATCTTAATATTATCATTGATGAACCAAGTTGGGAAAGACTGTGTTTAGATAGTATGAAAAATACTATTAATGTGAGATATAGTTTAGTACAATATAATTTTTTACATCAACTATATTTACCCCCGAAAAAATTAAACAATTTAAAACCAAACTCATCTGAAATTTGTTTTAGATGCAACCAAGACGTGGGTACTTTTTTACACTCCACATGGGCATATCAGAAGGCAACTCCTTTTTGGAAAGACCTAAAACATTTTTTGGAACAATTGATGAATAAGATCATACCATTGGATTCAAGGTTGTTTTTATTGGGAGATACAAAAGGAATATTACCAAAGCTAATTTTAGATAAACATCAGGAAAGATTTCTCAAAATAGCAATAGCAAAAAAATGTGTAGCGGTCACTTGGAAAGATCAAAATGAAATAAAATTTAAAAGATGGTATGCAGAAATGTGTAGTTGTATCCCATTAGAAAAAGCAACGTATAATCTGAGAAATGGATATGACTTCTTCTTGAAGGTGTGGAACCCATTCATTTTAAAGCTAGGATTAAGAATTGGAAATATTTAAATTCAGGATTGTTTTGATACCTTTAATAAGAATTTAATAAGAAATTACCCGGAAGTGTCTCATTCTGGACTCCAGGTTTCTTTCTTTCTCTCTTTCTTTTTCTTTTTCTTTTTCCTTCTTTTTAACTGGGGGGGGTGGGGGGAAGAAGGGGGGGGTGGTGGGAGGGGAGATAATACAGAACAATACATGTATAATCGAACACTGAAAAAGTCTGGTCTACCCCAACAGCTGCTGACGACCTTCTACCGCTGCACCATAGAGAGCATCCTAACGCATGGCATCCCTGTGTGGTACCTCAGCTGCACGGAGGCAGAAAGGAAAGCTCTACAGCGGGTAGTCCATAGAGCTCAGAGGGCCATCGGAACACAGCTACCAGACTTGGAGGGCATCTACAACACACGATGCCTCAGAAAAGCCACCAGCATCCACAAAGACTCTTCACACCCCTGCAACAGTCTGTTCAAACTCCTTCCATCGGGCAGACGATACAAGGCCTTCTACGCCCGCACCTCCAGACTCAGGAACAGCTTCATCCCCAGGGCCATAGCTGCTATGAACCGGTCCTGCTGAGCCGGATGGCCACAACGCATAGATCAACTTGCACTTTACCCTGTCCAAAACTGTTACAACGGTTTCGTTGGGTTGCTGCTGTCTAAATTACCTAAATTATTGCATCGTATGGGAGGCGCATTCTCAATCTCGTTGTACCCCTGGGTACAATGACAATAAAGATATATTGTATTGTATTGTATAATGTAGTTATTATTGCTTACTATGAAATGTAACTTGTATGAGTTCTGTTAAAACTTAAATAAAATTTATTAAATAAAATAAAAAAAAAGAGAGTTTGAATCTGTGGGATTCTCTGCCTCAGAGGGCAGTGGAGGCCAATTCTCTGAATACATTCACGAGAGAGCTAGGTAGAGCTCTTAAGGATAGCGGAGTCAGGGGGTATGGGGAGAAGGCAGGAACGGGGTACTGATTGAGAATGATCAGCCATGATCACATTGAATGGCGGTGCGTACAGGCTCGAAGGGCCGAATGGCCTCCTCCTGCACCTATTGTCTATTGAAACATACAGAATAGTGAAAGGCTTGAATAGAGAGGATGTGGAGAGGATGTTTCCACTAGTGGGAGAGTCTAGGACTAGTCATAGCCTCAGAATTAAAGGACAGAGAGTCCTTTAGGAAGGAGATGAGGGGAGATTTCTTTAGTCAGAGGGTGATGAATCTGTGGGATTCTTTGCCACAGAAGGCTGTGGAGGACAAGTCAGTGGATATTTGTAAGACAGAGATAGATAGATTCTGAATTAGTACAGGTGTCAGAGGTTATGGGGAGAAGGCAGGAGAATGGGGTTGGGAGAGAGAGATAGGTCAGCCATGATTGAATGGCAGAGTAGACCTGATGGGCCGAATGGCCCAATTCTACTCCTATCATGATAACGGCGAGCCGAGGCCTAGCTGGTGGAGTTTGGTGACGAGCTTGGTGGGGGATGAGCGTGTTTGAAGGCAGAGCTAGAGTCAATGAGTAGCATCCTCGCGTACGTGCCCTGTCTCTCCAGGTGAGTCAGGACAGTGCGAAGAGCCAGAGAGATGGCGTCCTCTGTGGATGTGTTTGCACATTGACGCGAGTCCAGTGAGTCAGTGATGCTGGATTTGACGTGTGAGAGGGCCAGCCTTTCAAAGCACTTCTGGATAAATGTGAGGTTGTTCACTTTGGTGGCAAGAACGGGAAAGCAGACTATTATCTGCATGGTGGCCGATTAGGAGAAGGGGAGATGCAACGAGACCTGGGTGTCGTGGTGCACCAGTCATTGAAAGTAGGCATGCAGGTGCAGCGGGCATTGGAGAAAGCCAATGGTATGTTGGCATTCATAGGGAGGGGATTTGAGTATAGGAGCAGGGAGGTTCTGCTGCAGTTGCACAGGGCATTGGTGAGACTGCACCTGGAGTATTGCGTACCGTTTTGGTCTCCTAGTTTGAGTTTAGGAGCAAAGGGGTCCTTCTGCAGTCGTACAGGGCCCTGGTGAGACCGCACCTGGAGTATTGCGTACAGTTTTGGTCTCCTAATCTGAGGAAAGACATTCTTGCCATGGAGGGAGTACAGAGAAGGTTCACCAGATTGATTCCTGGGATGGCAGGACTTTCATATCAAGATAGACTGGATAGACTCGGCTTGTACTCGCTGGAATTTAGAAGATTGAGGGGAGAAACGTACAAAATTCTTAAGGGGTCGGACAGGCTAGATGCGGGAAGATTGTTCCCGATGTTGGGGAAGTCCAGAACCAGGGGTCACAGTTTAAGGATAAAGGGGAAGTCTTTTAGGACCGAGATGAGAACGTTTTTTTCATACAGAGAGTGGGTACTGATTGAGAACGATCAGCCGCGATCACATTGAATGGCGGTGCTCGAAGGGCCGAATGGCCTCCTCCTGCACCTATTGTGAGAGAGAGGAGGGGGAGAGAGAGAGGGAAGGGGAGCCAGCAAGCAAGGACAAACATTGACACAAAGAAACAGTGAGCACATGTGGCGGCCATTTTGTTGAAAGAAACAGTGAGCACATGTGGCGGCCATTTTGTAGAAAGAATCAGTGAGCACATGTGGCCCTTCATAAGCCCACAACTTCCCCAAGGCTCAGCGATCCCACCAATTATCAATTAGCAGCCCACCCGACGGGCGACATTGTCCACACCCAGTCTCCACCTCTTGCTATTAAAAGATATTTTATAAATTAAAGCTCGTAGCTTTTTGAGGTATAAAATATCTTTTTAATAACAAGATTAAATAGCTCTCCCCCTTCTCTTTCCCCTCCTCTCTCTCTCCCCCTCTCTCTCCCCCTCCTCTCTCTCCCCCTCCTCTCTCTTCCCCTCCTCTCTCCCTCCCTCACTCCATCCCTCCCTCTCTCCCTCCCTCCCTCTCTCTCCCCCAAACAAAAAACTATGAGCTTTAATTTATAAAATATCTTTTAATAGCAAGAGTTGGATAGCCATCATGCCCCATCTACACTAGTCCCACCTGCCCACACCGGCCAACATGCCCCAACTACACTAGTCCCACCTGCCCACACAGACCAACATGCCCCATCTACACTAGTCCCACCCGCCCACACTGACCAACATGCCCCATCTACACTAGTCCCACCCGCCCACACTGACTAACATGCCCCATCTACACTAGTCCCACCTGTCCACACCGACCAACATGCCCCATCTACACTAGTCCCACCTGCCCACACCGTCCAACATGCCCCATCTACACTAGTCCGAACCACCCACACAGACCAACATGCCCCATCTACACTAGTCCCACCTGCCCACACCAGCCATCATGCCCCATCTACACTAGTCCCACCCGCCCACACAGACCAACATTACCCATCTACACTAGTCCCACCTGCCCACACCGGCCAACATGCCCCATCTACACTAGTCCCACCTGCCCACACCGGCCAACATGCCCCATCTACACTAGTCCCACATGCCCACACTGACCAACATGCCCCATCTACACTAGTCCCACCTGCCCACACCGTCCAACATGCCCCATCTACACTAGTCCCACCTGCCCACACCGGCCAACATGCCCCATCTACACTAGTCCCACCTGCCCACACCGACCAACATGCCCCATCTACACTAGTCCCACCTGCCCACACCGACCAACATGCCCCATCTACACTAGTCCCACCTGCCCACACCGTCCAACATGCCCCATCTACACTAGTCCCACCTGCCCACACCGGCCAACATGCCCCATCTACACTAGTCCCACCCGCCCACACTGACCAACATGCCCCATCTACACTAGTCCCATTGATAAATTTAAAAATTAAAGCTCGTAGCTTTTTGATAAATTTATAAATTAAAGCTCGTAGCTTTTTGATAAATTAATTTTATTTGATAAATTCCACTGGAATTCTCTGCCAGTGGAACTCTCTGCCATAGAAGGTAGTTGAGGCCAGTTCATTGGCTATATTTAAGAGGGAGTTAGATGTGGCCCTTGTGGCTAAAGGGATCAGGGGGTATGGAGAGAAGGCAGGTACAGGATACTGAGCTGGATGATCAGCCATGATCATATTGAATGGCGGTGCGTACAGGCTCGAAGGGCCGAATGGCCTACTCCTGCACCTATTTTCTATGTTTCTGTTTCTATAAATTAAAGCTCGTAGCTTTTTGAGTTTGTTTGTACGTGGGTGAATCTCTCTCTCTCCCCCTCTCTCTCCCTCCCTCCCCATCTCACCCTCCATCCCTCTCTCTCTCTCTCTCCCTCCCTCCCTCCCTCCCTCCCTCCCTCCCTCCCTTTCTCAAACTCTCCAAAACTATATATTTAAAAAAAATCTCCACTTTATTCCAGAGCTCAGGGCTACACAATGGAAGCGATTATCAGATTGGAGTAACCAGACATGAAGGCAGCTTCGGCCCTTGTTTAACATTCACACCTCCGAGAATGTGTACTGCAAAAGCCAGCACAGACAGACAGACGAGTTGTTTGCAAAGATACCTGAGGACAGGGAATGTGGCTAGTTTTAAATCTGGGACAGAGAGTTTGAATCTGGCTATTGAACCTCTGGCAGAACTAATAAGATCAGATTCAGACATTAAAGGATTTAAAGTTAATCAGGAAGATCACAAAATTACTTTATTTGCAGATGATGTCCTAATTTGTCTTACTAGACCATTGGAATCCTTAAGAAAATTATATTTCAGATTGGAAGAATACGGGAAAGTATCAGGATATAAAATTAATAAAGATAAAACTGAAATAATGCCTCTTTTTGAAGGCAATTATGACCAATGTAAAAGAGAAAGTCAGTTTAAATGGCAAAAAGAAGGTATTGAGTACTTAGGAGTTAAAGTAGATAATAAGTTAAATAATTTGTATAAATTAAATTATAAACCATTAATAAAAAAAATAGATGAGGACCTGAAGAAATGGATGAATCTTCCAATTACATTGCTAGGGAGAGTGAACTGTATTAAGATGAATATTTTTCCGAGGATACAGTATTTATTCCAAACACTGCCTATACCTTTGCCAAATAAATTTTTTCAAGAATTGAACAAAATTGTGAGGAATTTTCTTTGGAAAGGTAAAATGCCAAGAGTGTCTCTGGAAAAATTAACATGGAAATTTGAATTAGGTGGACTGCAATTACCAAATTTTAAAAATTATTATCTGGCAGCACAAATGAGTTTTATTTCATCCTTTTATCAAGAGGGTGGAAAAACAGCATGGGTTAAAATTGAAATGGATAAAATAAAAGAGTTATGTCCAGAAGAATTTATATATAAATGGGAAGCGAAGCTATTAGTTAAGGATAAAGAGTCACCTTTGCTAAAACATTTAATTAATACATTGTTGAAAACAGTTAAAGTTAATGATAAAAGATTTGTTTTAACAGCTAAAACTCCATTAGTAAAAAATAGATTATTGCCGTTTGCTTGGAATAATCAAATACTACAAGTCTGGGAACAGAAGGGTATTAAACATATAGGAGATTGCTATGAAGGAAATAACTTTTTGACATTTTCTCAATTGAGAAATAAATATCAAATTCCAGGGAATAGTATTTTTTTCTATTATCAATTACAATCTTTTTTAAGGGAAAAGATAGGTCATTCAATGTCTCTATTTCAGATTAAAGGAATTGAATCCTTGATTCAGGGCAAGGGAATAAAAAAAATTATATCATCAATGTATAAATTATTACAAAAATCTAGTCCAAAGATAGGAATTCAAAAATCAAGACAAAGATGGGAAACAGATCTTAATATTATCATTGATGAACCAAGTTGGGAAAGATTGTGTTTAGATAGTATGAAAAATACTATTAATGTGAGATATAGTTTAGTACAATATAATTTTTACATCAACTATATTTAACCCCGAAAAAATTAACCAATTTAAAACCCACAGACAGTGGGTACTGATTGAGAACGATCAGCCGCGATCACATTGAATGGCGGTGCGTACAGGCTCGAAGGGCCGAATGGCCTCCTCCTGCACCTATTGTGAGAGAGAGGAGGGGGAGAGAGAGAGGGAAGGGGAGCCAGCAAGCAAGGACATACATTGACACAAAGAAACAGTGAGCACATGTGGCCCTTCATAAGCCCACAACTTCCCCAAGGCTCAGCGATCCCACCAATTATCAATTAGCAGCCCGCCCGACGGGCGACATTGTCCACACCCAGTCTCCACCTCTTGCTATTAAAAGATATTTTATAAATTAAAGCTCGTAGCTTTTTGAGGTATAAAATATCTTTTTAATAACAAGATTAAATAGCTCTCCCCCTTCTCTTTCCCCTCCTCTCTCTCTCCCCCTTTCTCTCCCCCTCCTCTCTATCCCCCTCCTCTCTCTTCCCCTCCTCTCTCCCTCCCTCACTCCATCCCTCCCTCTCTCCCTCCCTCCCTCTCTCTCCCCCAAACAAAAAACTATGAGCTTTAATTTATAAAATATCTTTTCATAGCAAGAGGTGGATAGCCATCATGCCCCATCTGCACTAGTCCCACCCGCCCACACCGTCCATCATGCCCCATCTACACTAGTCCCACCTGCCCACACCGTCCAACATGCCCCATCTACACTAGTCCCACCCGCCCACACCGTCCATCATGCCCCATCTACACTAGTCCCACCCGCCCACACAGACCAACATGCCCCATCTACACTAGTCCCACCTGCCCACACTGACCAACATGCCTGTTTATAATTTAAAGCTCGTAGCTTATTGATAAATTTATAAATTAAAGCTCGCAGCTTTTTGATAAATTTATAAATTAAAGCTCGTAGCTTTTTGAGTTTGTTTGTATGTGTGTGAATCTCTCTCTCTCCCCCTCCTCTCTCTCTGCCTCTTGCTATTAAAAGATATTTTATCAATGAAAGCTCGTAGCTTTTTGATAAATTTAAAAATTAAAGCTCGTAGCTTTTTGATAAACTAAAAAAATTAAAGCTCGTAGCTTTTTGATAAATTTATAAATTAAAGCTCGTAGCTTTTCGATAACTTTATAAATTAAAGCTCGTAGCTTTTAGATAAATTTATAAATTTAAAGCTCGTGGCTTTTTGATAAATTTAAAAATTAAAGCTCGTAGCTTTTTGATAAATTAATTTTATTTGATAAATTCCACTGGAATTCTCTGCCAGTAGAACTCTCTGCCATAGAAGGTAGTTGAGGCCAGTTCATTGGCTATATTTAAGAGGGAGTTAGATGTGGCCCTTGTGGCTAAAGGGATCAGGGGGTATGGAGAGAAGGCAGGTACAGGATACTGAGCTGGATGATCAGCCATGATCATATTGAATGGCGGTGCGTACAGGCTCGAAGGGCCGAACGGCCTACTCCTGCACCTATTTTCTATGTTTCTGTTTCTGTAAATTAAAGCTCGTAGCTTTTTGAGTTTGTTTGTACGTGGGTGAATCTCTCTCTCTCCCCCTCTCTCTCCCTCCCTCCCCATCTCACACTCCCTCCCTCTCTCTCTCTCCCTCCCTCCCTCCCTCCCTTCCTCCCTCCCTCCCTTTCTCAAACTCTCCAAAACTATATATTTTTTAAAAATCTCCACTTTATTCCAGAGCTCAGGGCTACACAATAGAAGCGATTATCACATTGGAGTAACCAGACATGAAGGCAGCTTCGGCCCTTGTTTTACATTCACACCTCCGAGAATGTGTACTGCAAAAGCCAGCACAGACAGACAGACGAGTTGTGCAAAGATACCTGAGGACAGGGAATGTAGCTAGTTTTAAATCTGGGACAGAGAGTTTGAATCTGGCTATTGAACCTCTGGCAGAACTAATAAGTTCAGATTCAGACATTAAAGGATTTAAAGTTAATCAGGAAGATCACAAAATTACTTTATTTGCAGATGATGTCCTAATTTGTCTTACTAGACCATTGGAATCCTTAAGAAAATTATATTTCAGATTGGAAGAATACGGGAAAGTATCAGGATATAAAATTAATAAAGATAAAACTGAAATAATGCCTCTTTTTGAAGGCAATTATGACCAATGTAAAAGAGAAAGTCAGTTTAAATGGCAAAAAGAAGGCATTAAGTACTTAGGAGTTAAAGTAGATAATAAGTTAAATAATTTGTATAAATTAAATTATAAACCATTAATAAAAAAAATAGATGAGGACCTGAAGAAATGGATGAATCTTCCAATTACATTGCTAGGGAGAGTGAACTGTATTAAGATGAATATTTTTCCGAGGATACAGTATTTATTCCAAACACTGCCTATACCTTTGCCAAATAAATTTTTTCAAGAATTGAACAAAATTGTGAGGAATTTTCTTTGGAAAGGTAAAATGCCAAGAGTGTCTCTGGAAAAATTAACATGGAAATTTGAATTAGGTGGACTGCAATGACCAAATTTTAAAAATTATTATCTGGCAGCACAAATGAGTTTTATTTCATCCTTTTATCAAGAGGGTGGAAAAACAGCATGGGTTAAAATTGAAATGGATAAAATAAAAGAGTTATGTCCAGAAGAATTTATATATAAATGGGAAGCGAAGCTATTAGTTAAGGATAAAGAGTCACCTTTGCTAAAACATTTAATTAATACATTGTTGAAAACAGTTAAAGTTAATGATAAAAGATTTGTTTTAACAGCTAAAACTCCATTAGTAAAAAATAGATTATTGCCGTTTGCTTGGAATAATCAAATACTACAAGTCTGGGAACAGAAGGGTATTAAACATGTAGGAGATTGCTATGAAGGAAATAACTTTTTGACATTTTCTCAATTGAGAAATAAATATCAAATTCCAGGGAATAGTATTTTTTTCTATTATCAATTACAATCTTTTTTAAGGGAAAAGTTAGGTCATTCAATGTCTCTATTTCAGATTAAAGGAATTGAATCCTTGATTCAGGGCAAGGGAATAAAAAAAATTATATCATCAATGTATAAATTATTACAAAAATCTAGTACAAAGATAGGAATTCAAAAATCAAGACAAAGATGGGAAACAGATCTTAATATTATCATTGATGAACCAAGTTGGGAAATATTGTGTTTAGATAGTATGAAAAATACTATTAATGTGAGATATAGTTTAGTACAATATAATTTTTTACATCAACTATATTTAACCCCGAAAAAATTAACTAATTTAAAACCCACAGAGAGTGGGTACTGATTGAGAACGATCAGCCGCGATCACATTGAATGGCGGTGCGTACAGGCTCGAAGGGCCGAATGGCCTCCTCCTGCACCTATTGTGAGAAAGAGGAGGGGGAGAGAGAGAGGGAAGGGGAGCCAGCAAGCAAGGACAAACATTGACACAAAGAAACAGTGAGCACATGTGGCCCTTCATAAGCCCACAACTTCCCCAAGGCTCAGCGATCCCACCAATTATCAATTAGCAGCCCGCCCGACGGGCGACATTGTCCACACCCAGTCTCCACCTCTTGCTATTAAAAGATATTTTATCAATTAAAGCTCGTAGCTTTTTGAGGTATAAAATATCTTTTTAATAACAAGATTAAATAGCTCTCCCCCTTCTCTTTCCCCTCCTCTCTCTCTCCCCCTTTCTCTCCCCCTCCTCTCTCTCCCACTCCTCTCTCTTCCCCTCCTCTCTCCCTCCCTCACCCCATCCCTCCCTCTCTCCCTCCCTCCCTCTCTCTCCCCCAAACAAAAAACTATGAGCTTTAATTTATAAAATATCTTTTAATAGCAAGAGGTGGATAGCCATCATGCCCCATCTACACTAGTCCCACCCGCCCACACCGTCCATCATGCCCCATCTACACCAGTCCCACCTGCCCACACCGTCCAACATGCCCCATCTACACTAGTCCCACCCGCCCACACTGTCCAACATGCCCCATCTACACTAGTCCCACCTGCCCACACTGACCAACATGCCCCATCTACACTTGTCCCACCTGCCCACACCGGCCAACATGCCCCATCTACACTAGTCCCACCTGCCCACACTGACCAACATGTGCTAGGAGGATGCTAGGAGGCTGCAGAGTGACTTTGATAGATTACGTGAGTGGGCAAATGCATGGCAGATGCAATATAATGTGGATAAATGTGATGTTATCCACTTTGGCGGCAAGAACAGGAAAGCAGAGTATTACCTGAATGGTGATCGATTGGGAGAAGGGGAGATGCAACGTGACCTGGGAGTCATGGTGCACCAGTCATTGAAAGCAAGCATGCAGGTGCAGCAGGCAGTGAAGAAAGTGAATGGTATGTTGGCATTCAGAGCAAGAGCATTTGAGTATAGGAGCAGGGAGGTTCTGCTGCAGTTGTACAAGGCCTTGGTGAGACCGCACCTGGAGTATTGTGTGCAGTTTTGGTCTCCTAACCTAAGGAAAGACGTTCTTGCCTTAGAGGGAGTACAGAGAAGGTTCACCAGATTGATCCCTGGGATGGTGGGACTTTCTTATGAGGAAAGACTGGATAGACTGGGCTTGTACTCGCTGGAATTTAGAAGACTGAGGGGGGATCTTATAGAAACATATAAAATTCTTAAGGGGTTGGAGAGGCTAGATGCGGGGAGATTGTTCCCGATGTTGGGGGAGTCTACAACCAGGGGTCACAGCTTAAGGATAAGGGGGAAGTCTTTTAGGACCGAGATGAGAAAACATTTCTTCACACAGAGAGTGGTGAATCTGTGGAATTCTCAGCCACAGAAGGTAGTTGAGGCCAGTTCATTGGCTATATTTAAGAGTTAGATGTGGCCCTTTTTGCTAAAGGGATCAGGGGGTATGGAGAGAAGGCAGGTACAGGCTACTGAGCTGGATGATCAGCCATGATCATATTGAATGGCGGTGCAGGCTCGAAGGGCCGAATGGCCTATTCCTGCACCTATTTTCTATGTTTCTAACATGCCCCATCTACACTAGTCCCACCTGCCCACACCACCCATCATGACCCATCTACACTAGTCCCACCTGCCCACACCGCCCAACATGCCCCATCTACACAAGTCCCACCTTCCCACACCGGCCAACATGCCCCATCTACACTAGTCCCACCCGCCCACACTGACAAACATGCCCCATCTACACTAGTCCCACCCGCCCACACCGTCCATCATGCCCCATCTACACTAGCCCCACCCGCCCACACCGTCCATCATGCCCCATCTACTCTAGTCCCACCTGCCCACACCGACCAACATGCCCCATCAACACTAGTCCCACCTGCCCACACTGACCAACATGCCCCATCTACACTAGTCCCACCCGCCCACACCGTCCATCATGCCCCATCTGCACTAGTCCCACCTGCCCACACTGACCAACATGCCCCATCTACACTAGTCCCACCTGCCCACACCGTCCAACATGCCCCATCTACACTAGTCCTACCTGCCCACACCGTCCAACATGCCCCATCTACACTAGTCCCACCTGCCCACACTGACCAACATGCCCCATCTACACTAGTCCCACCCGCCCACACTGACCAACATGCCCCATCTACACTAGTCCCACCCGCCCACACCGTCCAACATGCCCCATCTACCCTAGTCCCACCTGCCCACACTGACCAACATGCCCAATCTACACTAGTCCCACCCGCCCACACTGACCAACATGCCCCATCTACACTAGTCCCACCCGCCCACACTGACCAACATGCCCCATCTACTCTAGTCCCACCCGCCCACACCGTCCAACATGCCCCATCTACACTAGTCCCACCTGCCCACACTGACCAACATGCCCCATCTACACTAGTCCCACCCGCCCACACTGACCAACATGCCCCATCTACACTAGTCCCACCTGCCCACACTGACCAACATGCCCCATCTACACTAGTCCCACCTGCCCACACCGTCTAATATGCCCCATCTACACTAGTCCCACATGCCCACACCGGCCAACATGCCCCATCTACACTAGTCCCACCCGCCCACACTGACCAACATGCCCCATCTACACTAGTCCCACCCGCCCACACCGTCCAACATGCCCCATCTACACTAGTCCCACAACGACCAACATGCCCCATCTACACTAGTCCCACCTGCCCACACCGGCCAACATGCCCATCTACACTAGTCCCACCTGCCCACACCGGCCAACATGCCCCATCTACACTAGTCCCACCTGCCCACACTGACCAATATGCTCCATCTACACTAGTCCCACCTGCCCACACCGTCCAACATGCCCCATCTACACTAGTCCCACCCGCCCACACCGACCAACATGCCCCATCTACACTAGTCCCACCCGCCCACACAGACCAACATGTGCTAGGAGGATGCTAGGAGGCTGCAGAGTGACTTGGATAGATTAGGCGAGTGGGCAAATGCATGGCAGATGCAATATAATGTGGATAAATGTGAGGTTATCCACTTTGGCGGCAAGAACAGGAAAGCAGAGTATTACCTGAATGGTGACCGATTGGGAGAAGGGGAGATGCAACGTGACCTGGGTGTCATGGTGCACCAGTCATTGAAAGCAAGCGTACAGGTGCAGCAGGCAGTGAAGAAAGTGAATGGTATGTTGGCATTCATAGCAAGAGGATTTGAGTATAGGAGCAGGGAGGTTCTGCTGCAGTTGTACAAGGCCTTGGTGAGACCGCACCTGGAGTATTGTGTGCAGTTTTGGTCTCCTAACCTGAGGAAAGACTTTCTTGCCTTAGAGGGAGTACAGTGAAGGTTCACCAGATTGATCCCTGGGATGGTGGGACTTTCATATGAGGAAAGACTGGATAGACTGGGCTGATACTCGCTGGAATTTAGAAGACTGAGGGGGGATCTTATAGAAACATATAAAATTCTTAAGGGGTTGGAGAGGCTAGATGCGGGAAGATTGTTCCCGATGTTGGGGGAGTCCAGAACCAGGGGTCACAGCTTAAGGATAAGGGGGAATTCTTTTAGGACCGAGATGAGAAAACATTTCTTCACACAGAGAGTGGTGAATCTGTGGAATTCTCTGCCACAGAAGGTAGTTGAGGCCAGTTCATTGGCTATATTTAAGAGGGAGTTAGATGTGGCCCTTTTTGCTAAAGGGATCAGGGGGTATGGAGAGAAGGCAGGTACAGGATACTGAGCTGGATGATCAGCCATGATCATATTGAATGTCGGTGCAGGCTCGAAGGGCCGAATGGCCTACTCCTGCACATATTTTCTATGTTTCTAACATGCCCCATCTACACTAGTCCCACCTGCCCACACAGACCAACATGCCCAATCTACACTAGTCCCACCTGCCCACACTGACCAACATGCCCCATCTACACTAGTCCCACCTGCCCACACTGACCAACATGCCCCACCTACACTCGTCCCACCTGCCCACACAGACCAACATGACCCATCTACACTAGTCCCACCTGCCCACACCGCCCAACATGCCCCATCTACACTAGTCCCACCTGCCCACACCGCCCAACATGCCCCATCTACACAAGTCCCACCTGCCCACACCGGCCAACATGCCCCATCTACACTAATCCCACCTTCCCACACTGGCCAATATGCCCCATCTACACTAGTCCCACCTGCCCACACAGACCAACATGCCCCATCTACACTAGTCCCACATGCCCACACCGACCAACATGCCCCATCTACACTAGTCCCACCTGCCCACACCGACCAACATGCCCCATCTACACTAGTCCCACCTGCCTACACAGACCAACATGCCCCATCTACACTAGTCCCACCTGCCCACAACGACCAACATGCCCCATCTACACTAGTCCCACACCGACCAACATGCCCCATCTACACTAGTCCCACCTGCCCACAACGACCAACATGCCGGTTTATAAATTAAAGCTCGTAGCTTTTTGATAAATTTAAAAATTAAAGCTCGTAGCTTTTTGATAAATTTATAAATTAAAGCTCGTAGCTTTTTGATAAATTTGTTTTATTTGATAAATTCCACTGGAATTCTCTGCCAGTGGAACTCTCTGCCACAGAAGGTAGTTGAGGCCAGTTCATTGGCTATATTTAAGAGGGAGTTAGATGTGGCCCTTGTGGCTAAAGGGATCAGGGGTATTGAGAGAAGGCAGGTACAGGATACTGAGCTGGATGATAAGCCATGATCATATTGAATGGCGGTGCGTACAGGCTCGAAGGGCCGAATGGCCTACTCCTGCACCTATTTTCTATGTTTCTGTTTCTATAAATTAAAGCTCGTAGCTTTTTGAGTTTGTTTGTACGTGGATGAATCTCTCTCTCTCCCCCTCTCCCTCCCTCCCTCTCTCTCCCTCCCTCCCTCCCTCCCTCCCTTTCTCAAACTCTCCAAAACTATATTAAAAAGAAAAATCTCCACTTTATTCCAGAGCTCAGGGCTACACAATAGAAGCAATTATCACATTGGAGTAACCAGACATGAAGGCAGCTTCGGCCCTTTGTTTTACATTCACACCTCCAACCATGTACACAATAGAAGCGATGATCACAACTTGGGCTACATTCCCTGTAGTCAGGTATCTTTGCAAACAACATCCCTTGCCTTTTGCAGTATATTCCTTTGGCCACATTTTCTTCAGTCATGGAAGATCACAAAATTACTTTATTTGCAGATGATGTCTTAATTTGTCTTACTAGACCATTGGAATCCTTAAGAAAATTATATTTCAGATTGGAAGAATACGGGAAAGTATCAGGATATAAAATTAATAAAGATAAAACTGAAATAATGCCTCTTTTTGAAGGCAATTATAACCAATGTAAAAGAGAAAGGCAGTTTAAATGGCAAAAAGAAGGCATTAAGTACTTAGGAGTTAAAGTAGATAATAAGTTAAATAATTTGTATAAATTAAATTATAAACCATTAATAAAAAAAAATAGATGACGACCTGAAGAAATGGATGAATCTTCCAATTACATTGCTAGGGAGAGTGAACTGTATTAAGATGAATATTTTTCCGAGGATACAGTATTTATTCCAAACACTGCCTATACCTTTGCTAAATAAATTTTTTCAAGAATTGAACAAAATTGTGAGGAATTTTCTTTGGAAAGGCAAAATGCCAAGAGTGTCTGGAAAAATTAACATGGAAATTTGAATTAGGTGGACTGCAATTACCAAATTTTAAAAATTATTATCTGGCAGCACAGATGAGTTGAGTTGAGTATAGGAGTTGAGTATAGGAGCAAAGATGTCCTTCTGCAGTTGTACAGGGCCCTAGTGAGACCACACCTGGAGTACTGTGTGCAGTTTTGGTCTGCAAATTTGAGGAAGGATATTCCTGCTATTGAGGGCGTGCAACGTAGGTTCACCAGGTTAATTCCCGGAATGGCGGGACTGTCGTATGTTGAAAGACTGGAGCGACTAGGCTTGTATACACTGTATAAACGTATAAGATTATTAAGGGGTTGGACACGTTAGAGGCAGGAAACATGTTCCCAATGTTGGGGGAGTCCAAACCAAGGGGCCACACAGTTTAAGAATAAGGGGTAGGCCATTTAGAACGGAGATGAGGAAAAACTTTTCCAGTCAGAGAGTTGTGAATCTGTGGAATTCTCTGCCTCAGAAGGCAGTGGAGGCCAATTCTCCGGATGCATTCAAGAGAAATAGTTAGATAGAGCTCTTAAGGATAGCGGAATCAGGGGGTATGGGGAGAAGGCAGGAACGGGGTACTGATTGAGAACTATCAGCCGCGATCACATTGAATGGCGGTGCGTACAGGCTCGAAGGGCAGAATGGCCTCCTCCTGCACCTATTGTGAGAGAGAGGAGGGGGAGAGAGAGAGGGAAGGGGAGCTAGCAATCAAGGACAAACATTGACACAAAGAAACAGCGAGCACATGTGGCGGCCATTTCGTTGAAAAAAACTGAGCACATGTGGCGGCCATTTTGTTGAAATAAACAGTGAGCACATGTGGCCCTTCATAAGCCCACAACTTCCCCAAGGCTCAGCAATCCCACCAATTATCAATTAGCAGCCCGCCCGACGGGCGACATTGTCCACACCCAGTCTCCACCTCTTGCTATTAAAAGATATTTTATAAATTAAAGCTCGTAGCTTTTTGAGGTATAAAATATCTTTTTAATAACAAGATTAAATAGCTCTCCCCCTTCTCTTTCCCCTCCTCTCTCTCTCCCCCTCCTCTCTCTCCCCCTCCTCTCTCTTCCCCTCCTCTCTCCCTCCCTCACTCCATCCCTCCCTCTCTCCCTCCCTCCCTCTCTCTCCCCCAAACAAAAAGCTATGAGCTTTAATTTATAAAATATCTTTTAATAGCAAGAGGTGGATAGCCATCATGCCCCATCTACACTAGTCCCACCCGCCCACAACGTCCAACATGCCCCATCTACACTAGTCCCACCCGCCCACACCGTCCAACATGCCCCATCTACACTAGTCCCACCCGCCCACACCGTCCAACATGCCCCATCTACACTAGTCCCACCTGCCCACACTGACCAACATGCCCCATCTACACTAGTCCCACCCGCCCACACAGACCAACATGCCCCATCTACACTAGTCCCACCCGCCCACACCGTCCATCATGCCCCATCTACACTAGTCCCACCCGCCCACACTGACCAACATGCCCCATCTACACTAGTCCCACCTGCCCACACCGTCCATCATGCCCCATCTACACTAGTCCCACCTGCCCACACCGTCCATCATGCCCCATCTACACTAGTCCCACCTGCCCACACTGACCAATATGCCCCATCTACACTAGTCCCACCGGCCCACACCTTCCATCATGCCCCATCTACACTAGTCCCACCTGCCCACACTGACCAACATGCCCCATCTACACTAGTCCCATCTGCCCACACCGTCCAACATGCCCCATCTACACTAGTCCCACCTGCCCACACAGACCAACATGCCCCATCTACACTAGCCCCACCTGCCCACACAGACCAACATGCCCCATCTACACTAGTCCCTCCTGCCCACACCGTCCATCATGCCCCATCTACACTAGCCCCAACTGCCCACACTGACCAACATGCCCCATCTACACTAGTCCCACCCGCCCACACCGACCAACATGCCCCATCTACACTAGTCCCACCTGCCCACACCGACCAACATGCCCCATCTACACTAGTCCCACCTGCCCACACTGACCAACATGCCCCATCTACACTAGTCCCACCTGCCCACACCCACCAACATGCCCCATCTACACTAGTCCCACCTGCCCACACCGTCCATCATGCCCCATCTACACTAGTCCCACCTGCCCACACCGACCAACATGCCCCATCTACACTAGTCCCACCCGCACACACCGACCAACATGCCCCATCTACACTAGTCCCACCTGCCCACACTGACCAACATGCCCCATCTACACTAGTCCCACCTGCCCACACTGACCAACATGCCCCATCTACACTAGTCCCACCTGCCCACACTGACCAACATGCCACATCTACACTAGTCCCACCCGCCCACACTGACCAACATGCCCCATCTACACTAGTCCCACCTTCCCACACCGGCCAACATGCCCCATCTACACCAGTCACACCTCCCCACACCGGCCAACATGCCCCATCTACACTAGTCCCACCTGCCCACACCGACCAACATGCCCCATCTACACTAGTCCCACCTGCCCACACCGACCAACATGCCCCATCTACACTAGTCCCACCTGCCCACACCGACCAACATGCCCCATCTACACTAGTCCCACTTGCCCACACCGGCCAACATGCCCCATCTACACTAGTCCCACCTGCCCACACCGGCCAACATGCCCCATCTACACTAGTCCCACCTGCCCACACCGACCAACATGCCCCATCTACACTAGTCCCACCTGCCCACAGCGACCAACATGCCCCATCTACACTAGTCCCACCCGCCCACACAGACCAACATGTGCTAGGAGGATGCTAGGATGCTGCAGAGTGACTTGGATAGATTAGGCGAGTGAGCAAATGCATGGCAGATGCAATATAATGTGGATAAATGTGAGGTTATCCACTTTGGCGGCAAGAGCAGGAAAGCAGAGTATTACCTGAATGGTGACCGATTGGGAGAAGGGGAGATGCAACGTGACCTGGGTGTCATGGTGCACCAGTCATTGAAAGCAAGCATGCAGGTACAGCAGGCAGTGAAGAAAGTGAATGGTATGTTGGCATTCATAGCAAGAGGATTTGAGTATAGGAGCAGGGTGGTTCTGCTGCAGTTGTACAAGGCCTTGGTGAGACCGCACCTGGATTATTGTGTGCAGTTTTGGTCTCCTAACCTGAGGAAAGACGTTCTTGCCTTAGAGGGAGTACAGAGAAGGTTCACCAGATTGATCCCTGGGATGGTGGGACTTTCATATGAGGAAAGACTGGATAGACTAGGCTTATACTCGCTGGAATTTAGAAGACTGAGGGGGGATCTTATAGAAACATATAAAATTCTTAAGGGGTTGGAGAGGCTAGATGCGGGAAGATTGTTCCCGATGTTGGGGGAGTCCAGAACCAGGGGTCACAGCTTAAGGATAAGGGGGAAGTCTTTTAGGACCGAGATGAGAAAACATTTCTTCACACAGAGAGTGGTGAATCTGTGGAATTCTCTGCCACAGAAGGTAGTTGAGGCCAGTTCATTGGCTATATTTAAGAGTTAGATGTGGCCCTTTTTGCTAAAGGGATCAGGGGGTATGGAGAGAAGGCAGGTACAGGCTACTGAGCTGGATGATCAGCCATGATCATATTGAATGGCGGTGCAGGCTCGAAGGGCTGAATGGCCTACTCCTGCACCTATTTTCTATGTTTCTAACATGCCCCATCTACACTAGTCCCACCTGCCCACACCGGCCAACATGCCCCATCTACACTAGTCCCACCTGCCCACACCGGCCAACATGCCCCATCTACACTAGTCCCACCTGCCCACACCGGCCAACATGCCCCATCTACACTAGTCCCACCTGCCCACACCGACCAACATGCCCCATCTACACTAGTCCCACCTGCCCACACCGCCCAACATGCCCCATCTACACTAGTCCCACCTGCCCACACCGCCCAACATGCCCCATCTACACTAGTCCCACCTGCCCACACCGGCCAACATGCCCCATCTACACTAGTCCCACCTGCCCACACCGACCAACATGCCCCATCTACACTAGTCCCACCTGCCCACACCGGCCAACATGCCCCATCTACACTAGTCCCGCCTGCCCACACCGACCAACATGCCCCATCTACACTAGCCCCACCTGCCCACACCAGCCATCATGCCCCATCTACACTAGTCCCACCCGCCCACACAGACCAACATGACCCATCTACACTAGTCCCACCTGCCCACACTGGCCAACATGCCCCATCTACACTAGTCCCACCTGCCCACACCGACCAACATGCCCCATCTACACTAGTCCCACCTGCCCACACCGACCAACATGCCCCATCTACACTAGTCCCACCTGCCCACACCGACCAACATGCCCCATCTACACTAGTCCCACCTGCCCACACCGACCAACATGCCCCATCTACACAAGTCCCACCTGCCCACACCGACCAACATGCCCCATCTACACTAGTCCCACCTGCCCACACCGACCAACATGCCCCATCTACACTAGTCCCACCTGCCCACACCGACCAACATGCCCCATCTACACTAGTCCCACCTGCCCATACCGACCAACATGCCCCATCTACACTAGTCCCATCTGCCCACACCGACCAACATGCCCCATCTACACTAATCCCACCGGCCCACACCGGCCAACATGCCCATCTACACTAGTCCCACCCGCCCACACCGACCAACGTGCCCCATCTACACTAGTCCCACCCGCCCACACCGACCAACGTGCCCCATCTACACTATTCCCACCCGCCCACACAGACCAACATGACCCATCTACACTAGTCCCACCCGCCCACACCAACCAACATGGCCCATCTACACTAGTCCCACCTGCCCACACCAACCAACATGGCCCATCTACACTAGTCCCACCTGCCCACACCGACCAACATGCCCCATCTACACTAGTCCCACCTGCCCACACCGGCCAACATGACCCATCTACACTAGTCCCACTTGCCCACACCGACCAACATGCCCCATCTACACTAGTCCCACCTGCCCACAACGACCAACATGCCGGTTTATAAATTAAAGCTCGTAGCTTTTTGATAAATTTAAAAATTAAAGCTCGTAGCTTTTTGATAAATTTATCAATTAAAGCTCGTAGCTTTTTGAGTTTGTTTGTGTGTGTGTGAATCTCTCTCTCTCTCTCTCCTCTCTCTCCCCTTCCCTCTCTCTCGCCCCCTCCTCTCTCTCCACCTCTTGCTATTAAAAGATATTTTATAAATTAAAGTTCGTAGCTTTTTGATAAATTTATAAATTAAAGCTCGCAGCTTTTTGATAAATTTATAAATTAAAGCTTGTAGCTTTTTGATAAATTTATAAATTAAAGCTCGTAGCTTTTTGATAAATTTATAAATTAAAGCTCGTAGCTTTTTTGTAAATTTAAAAATCAAAGCTCGTAGCTTTTTGGTAAATTTAAAAATGTGTACTGCAAAAGGCAAGGCAGACAGACAAGTTGTTTGCAAAGATACCTGAGGACAGGAAATGCGGCTAGTTTTCCATCTGTGACAATGGCCGAAACTGCCTTCATGTAAAGGTTACCCCAATGTGATAATGGTTTCTATTGTGGAGCACCCTTGGGTGCCTTGAGCACTGAAACCTGTGCACAGAGTTTAGCTCAGAGAGTTAACTTGGAACAGGTTTATTCCAAATAAGGTAAAGGCATCTGTTTGTGGAATTTGTGTGTGTGTCACCTCAGCTCCTCAATAAATAAAAAGCTGCATGCTGCTAATTGCAGTATTGGGAGCTCAGACCGGCCAACTCTGGCATCGAACCTGTAACCTCTGCCAACTCCAGCAAGTGGGTAAGCTTCTTGTGTTTTAAATCCATTAGTGTGTTGTCTGTTTTTTTGTGTTAATTGAATTTAATGTAGTTTAGTTGAACACGGTTCAAATCAATGTAATTCAGTTTAGCTTTATTTAATTTAATGTAGTTTAGTTAAACATGATTCAAACCAATTAAATTCAGTTTAACTTTATTTAATTTAATGTAGTTTAGTTAAACACGGTTCAAATCAATTTAATTCAGTTTAGCTTTATTTAATTTAATGTAGTTTAGTTAAACACGGTTCAAATCTATTTAATTCAGTTTAGCTTTATTTAATTTAATGTAGTTTAGTTAAACACGGTTCAAATCAATTTAAGTCAGTTTAACTTTATTTGATTTAATGTAGTTTAGTTAAACGTGATAGTTCCCTTTAGGGAGAGGAGTGGGAGAGAGAGTGAGGGAGGGAGAGAGAGGGAGAAGAGGGAGGGTGAAGAGGGAGGGAGAAGAGGGAGGGAGAAGAGGGAGGGAGAAGAGGGAGGGAGAAGAGGGAGGGAGAAGAGGGAGGGAGAAGAGGGAGGGAGAAGAGGGAGGGAGAGAGAGAGGAGGGGGAGAGAGAGCTTTATTTAATTTAATGTAGTATAGTTCACTAATAGTTCTCTTTAGGGAGAGAGAGAGGGGGAGAGAGGAGGGAGAGAGAGAGAGAGAGAGAGAGAGAGGGAGAGAGAGAGAGAGAGAGAGAGAGAGAGAGAGAGAGAGAGAGAGAGAGAGAGGGAGAGAGGGGGAGAGGAGGGGGAGAGAGAGAGAGAGAGAGAGAGAGCACAAACAAACTCAAAAAGCTGCGAGCTTTAATTTATAAATAGTTTTAAACAGTTCACTTTAGTTCTCTACAGTGTAGTTTAATTCACTAAACCTCATGATAATCAGATTGAATGATTGATTCTCTCTCATACACTCTCTCTCTCTCTCTCTCTCTCTCTCTTGCTCTCTCTTCTCACCCCTCCCAAACTGTTAATATTAAAATGGGGAATCCCTGCATTTGTTAGAGAGAGAGAGAGAGAGAGAGAGAGAGAGAGAGAGAGAGAGACTTCAAATAAGGGATATTGTGTAAATTTGGAAATGAATATCTGCATTGAATGTGTAACCTGTGGAAATGTCGGATGGAGTTGTTGAAAAGAGAATGTTTTTTAAAATATTTATTACTTTAAAAAAATATTTTTTGATATTTTTTTAAAAACGTGCCTGTTTCATTGCTGATGTGATAAAGAATAAACAAGTGTTGTGTGTTATCAAAAATGTTTATTCATGTAGGATTTCTAACTTTAACTAATACAATCTGCATTTTGGAATATGTGGCAGCTTAATTAAATATATTGAGTCAGAGATTTGTCAGTATTGCTCAGCCCTTGTCTGCAGAACCACGGGCTTTTCGTTTGATTGACACCTGCCAGTCTGTGCTCAGGGTGATCTACAGGATGGACAATGGTCCAGGAGTTCCCCAAGTTCCTTCAAATTGATACCTTGCAGAATGATTTTGCAAACTGACTCTGAGTGCATCGTTCCTATTGGGTTTTGCAGCACAGTGCATTGAGCTGTCCTTTGTATTATTGGTTCAGGGAGATGCCTGTTATGTCTGTTTGGTCCCTCAGGTTGGAGGGGGCAGATAAAAGAGATGGTGATCACAAGCTTGGTGGTAGATCCTCATGGGAAATATTTATTTATGTAGGATTCATAACTTGAACTAATACAATCTGCATTTTGGAATATGCAGCAGCTTAAATAAATATTTATTTATGTAGGATTCATAACTTTAACTAATACAATCTGCATTTTGAAATGTGGGATGGAGTTGTTGAAAAGAAAAAGTTAAAAAAATATTTAATATTCTGAAAAAGTATTTTTTGATATATTTTTTAAAACTTGCCTGTTTTATTACTGATGGGATAAAGAATTTAAAAGTGTTGTGTTTTATCAAAAACATTTAATCAAAAATATTTATTTATGTAGGATTCATACATGCTTACTGAAATGGCGGGGTTGCTTACTGAAATGGCGGAGGCAGAGCGGCGGGGTTTGCTTACTAAAATGGCGGGGGCAGAGGTGGGAGCGGCGGGGTTTGCTTACTAAAATGGCGGGGTTTCCTTACTGAAATGGCGGGGTTGCTTACTAAAATAGCGGGGGCAGAGCGCACAGCGGCAGGGTTTGCTTACTAAAATGGCGGAGGCAGAGGGGGGAGCGGCGGATTTGATTACTGAAATGGAGGGGGAAAGCGCACAGCTGCGTTATTTGCTTACTAAAATGGCGGGGTAGCTGACTGAAATGGCTGGGGCAGGCGCACAGCGGCGGGGTTCGCTTACTAAAATGGCGTGTTTTCCTTACTGAAATGGCGGTGTTGCTTACTGAAATGGCGGGAGGGTTGCTTACTGAAATGGCTGGGGCAAAGCGGAATGTGGCGGGGTTTGCTTACTAAAATGGCGGGGGTTGCTTACTGAAATGGCGGGGTTTGTTTACTAAAATGGCGGGGGTTCTTACTACATAAGAACTTGGTGCTGGATCCTCATGATAAATATTTATTGATGTAGGATTCATAACTTGAACTAATACAATCTGCATTTTGGAATATGCAGCAGCTTAAATAAATATTTATTTATGTAGGATTCATAACTTGAACTAATACAATCTGCATTTTGAAATGTCGGATGGAGTTGTTGAAAAGAATTTTTTTTAAATATTTAATATTCTGAAAAAGTATTTTTTGATATTTTTTTTTAAACTTGCCTGTTTTATTGCTGATGGGATCAAGAATTAAAAAGTGCTGTGTTTTATCAAAAATATTTAATCAAAAATTTGGAAATGAATATCTGCATTGAATGTGTAACGTGTGGAAATGTCGGATGGAGTTGTTGAAAAGAGAATGTTTTAAAAATATTTATTACTTGAAAAAAGTATTTTTTGATATTTTTTAAAAACTTGCCTGTTTTATTGCTGATGGGATAAAGAATAAACAAGTCTTGTGCTTTATCAATTTTTTTTAATCAAAAATATTTATTTATGTAGGATTCATAACTTGAACTAATACAATCTGCATTTTTGAATATGCAGCAACTTAAATAAATATTTATTTATATAGGATTCATAACTTTAACTAATACAATCTGCATTTTGAAATGTCGGATGGAGTTGTTGAAAAGAAAAAGTTTTTTAAATATTTAATATTTTGAAAAAGTATT
>NW_027602145.1:0-10000 GCF_053455715.1 Rhinoraja longicauda | reverse complement strand
CCGCTCAATATGATCGCGGCTTAACTGATTGCAACCTCACCCCCACACTCCCGGCGAGGCTGGTAACCATTCACTCCTTGCTTGCCTGCAGTGGGTCTGATTTTGCGCCGGGACAATAACATTCTCTGCCTTCGTCACCTCTGAGCAGGAACGACCGAAAGACTCACGACACTCAGAGAACAGAAACATTGTGGCTTCAGAATTGTCCGAAACCCAAATAAAACAGCGAATGATGCGGCACATCTCACTCCTCCCTTTCTCTCTCCCTCCATCCTTACTGCTGTCGCTCTCTCTGAACTATCACTCTCTCCTACCATCTCTAATATTCCTCTCGACGCCGCCATCTCTCTGTCAACCGCTCTCTCCTAACCCACCCCCTCCTTCTCACTCCCATTGCATTTATCCCTCCGTTTATTTCTATCTATCTGACCCTTCCATCGCTCCGTTTTGCCAACCCACGCGATCTGAACTCCGCTCTCTTTTCATGTTCCCACTCTCCCTTTGTTACTTAACTCTCCCTCCATCTCTTATTTCGTCTTCTCCGCTATCTCTTCCTTTCATCACCGTACTCCCTATCTGTCTCTCTCTTTTCCCCAACACTCCTCCTGCTCGCCCTCACCTCCCTCTCCAAGGCCTTTCTTGCGAAGTGCGGTTAAAACGGCCAGCCACCATGGAATGTCTCTCTACCCCGTTCCCTCACACTTCAATAGCCCTTCCAGGTGAGGCTGATGTTCACATGCACCTCATCTAATCCCTTCTATTGCATGCGGTGTTCCAGATATGGTCTCCTTTGCATCGGCGTCTTCAAGTGGAGACTCGGCGACCGTTCAGCCGAACACTTACCGTCGTTCCGTCAAGGCCTCCCGGATCTTCCCGTTGTAACTCGCCTTCCCACACTGACCTTTCTGTCCTTTGCTTCCTCCATTGCCAGACTGAAGCGACATGCAAACTGAAAGAACGCCACTTCATATTCCGCCCTTGGTGCCTTGCAACAATAGACAATAGACAATAGGTGCAGGAGGAGGCCATTCGGCCCTTCGAGCCTGTACGCACCGCCATTCAAAGTGATCATGGATGATCATTCTCAATCACTACCCCGTTCCTGCCATCTCCCCATACCCCCTGACTCCGCAATCCTTAAGAGCTCTATCTAGCTCTCTCTTGAGTGCATTCAGAGAATTAGCCTCCACTGCCTTCCGTGGCAGAGAACTCCTAATGGTATGAACTTTGAATGATCCAATGTTAGGTAACAAAGTGCAAATTCCCACTCCCCCCTCGCTCTTCCTCGTGCTTCATCGGGACTCGCACCAATACATCCCCTCCACCACATCTTCAACCGATATTACTTCCTCTTTCTCTATAATTCCATCCTGCTCAACCCTTACCTCGCACCTGACAATGAAAACGGTATTCACCCGCTCATCGTTCAACTCGCTTTGTCCTGCTGTTCCCCCGTCCCACCACAATCAGTCTGAAGAAAGGTCCCGAACCGAAACTTCACCCATCCATGTCCTTAGCAGGGTTAGCCAGTTCGGCGTGCCCTCTACAACTCTCACCAACGTCTACAGATGCACCATAGAAAGTATTTTATCAAGATGCATCACAGCTTGGTTTAGGAACAGCTCCATACAAGAACGCAAGAAATTGCTGCGAATTGTCCAGACCATCACACAAACCAACCTCCGTTATATTGACTCAATTTATAAACCACGCCGCCTCGGCAAGGCCAGCAGCATAATCAAGGACGAGTCGCACCATTGCCACTCCTGCTTCTCCTCTGTCCCATCAGACAAAATGTATAGAAGTGTGAAAATGCACACCTCCAGTTTCAGGGACAGCGTCTTCCCAGCTGTTATCAGGCAACGGAATCATCCCACCACAACCAGCAAGCAATGCTGAACTACTATCTACCTCTTTGTTGACCCTCGGACTATCCTCAATCGGATTTTGCAGGCTTTACCTTGCACTGAACGTTATCCCCTTATCATGTATCTATACTCTGTAAATGGCTCGGCTGTAATGATGTATTTTGTTTTACCACTGACTGGGTAGCACGCAACAAAATCTTTTCACGGTACCTCGGTACACGTGACAATAAACTGCACTGAACTGACATACTCAACTAGATTTCTCCAGAGGTGCAGCCTGACTCGCATTGGATATTGATTGTGTGTGACAGTGCGAGTGTGCGAGTCCGTGCAAGAGTGTGTTAGCACGTGTGTGCGAGTGTGAATGTGTGAGATTGTGCAAATGAGTCGGTGTGTGTGTGTGTGTGTATGCGTTAATGTATGCGGTTGCAGGAATTTCAATGATTCAATGATACTTTATTTTCACGTACCCAGGTAGAGTGAAATGCTTAGTTTTGCAGCCAACCCGGTAACATCATGTCGCAGACCTCACCTAGGCAGTACAAAAGTGTCGCCCCATTTTGACGCCGACAAAGTTACAAACGCTCCCTGCCGCCGCACGGCGGGTCGCCCCTTCGTTCTCGGCGGCCTTCCTCGCTCTCCGACGGTCCACCTCGCTCTCTGCGGTTCCTCGCGGCTCCCACCTCGCTCCCGAGGAGCGGTTCTCATCGCCATTCTCGGTGGGCGAGCCGGGCCGATCGGGCCGACTGAAGGGATTGGCCCCGTCACCGGGAACACTCCCGGCCACGCTGAGCTGCGCTGCTCGCCGCGAACATCCAAGGATACACTCAATCCCAAAATGTGCACGTGTGCATGCGGGTCTGCGTGTGAGAGAGCGGTAGAGTTTGTAGAGTGCCTATATTTGTGTGTGTGTGTGTGTGTGTGTCTGTCTGTGCGAGTGCGTGAGTTCGCGTGTGAGTGTGTGAGCATTAGTAAGCGTGGATGCAAGTGCGATTGAATGTATCTGTGTCTCTGAGTGGGAGAGTGCATGTGGGTTTGTGAAGGACAGTGTTTGCGTCTGTGCGTGTGTGTGGCTGTTTGTGAGAATGTGAGAGAATATGTGGGATGTGAGTTTGTCAGTGTGTTTCAGTATGTAATTCTTTGATAGTGTGTGTGTGTGCGTGTGTGTGGGAGAGTATATGATAGTGTTGTCAGAGAATGTGTTCGTGTGTAAGTATGTGCGAATGAGTGCGTGTATCTTCGTGCTAATGCGTGTGAATATCTATTAGTGCGAGTGCATGTGTACGTGTGATTGTGTGTGAGAATGTGAGAGTATATTTGATTGTTTGTGATTGCATTTGAGAGATTGTGTGTGTCTTCGTGCGCGGGTATGTGTGTGTGTGTGCGTGTTTGACTGTGTTTGATGGTGTGAACATGTGTGTTTGTAATGATGTAATGGCATAGTGTGGGTTTTAGTGACGATGTGACACGCTGTGGGGCATTACTGATGGAGTGACACACTGCAGTGGAACTGATGGAGTGACACAATGTACGGTAGTAAAGGTGGATTAACACACTGGGTTGGTACAGATGGAGTGACACACTTTGAAGTTGTATTGATGAAGTGACACACTGCGCAATAGTACTGGTGGAGTGACACACTGTGCAGTGCACTGATGGAGTGACACAATGTGGGGGTAGTACTGATGGAGTGACACAATGTGGGGGTAGTACTGATGGAGTAACACAATGCGCTGTGTGGTTGTTGTTCGTCCTTCGGGTTCGATGATGACCATGACTTCACTTTCAGTTGGAGGACGGTAGATCTTCTGCTTGGTGGTAAGGCCGAGTCCTCTCAGCTCCCAAACATTCCCACGGAGTCGCCCAAAGACAGCACTGGCCTTGGCAATCCTGTTGTTGACCTCAGCGTCAATGTTCACCACTCGCGAGAGTGTACTGCCCAGATAGGTAAAGCTGTCGACTGCCTGTAGATTCTGCCCCTTCGCCGTGATGTGTGGTTCCTGGTAGGGCTTTCCAGGCGTGGGCTGGTACATAACTTCAGATGTTTTGGTGCTAATGAAGAAACCAAAGTTGTCACAGGCCTGTGAGAAGCAGTCCATTTCTTGCTGCATCTTCTGCTCTGTGCTGGCGTTGAGGGCGCAGTCATCAGCAAACAAAAAAATTCTGATGATGGTCCCCTTCACCTTTGTAACAGCTTGCAGGCGCCTGAGGTTGATCAGCCTGCTGTCAGTTCCTGTACCTGATGTGTATTCCATCCTGGCAGTCACGGAAGGCATCAGTCAGCATGGCAGAGAAAACCATGCTGAAGAGTGTAGGGGAAAGAACACAACCTTGCTTCACGCCGTTTGTCACTGGAAAGGCTTCCGACTCGTCTCCATCATCTAGCACTTTCACCATCATGCCGTCATGGAACTGCCGAACAATCGTGATGGACTTGCTAGGACAGCCAAACTTCTGCATTATCTTCCACAAGCCATCAAGTCAGATCGACGAAGGTCACGAAAAGGTCGATGTGCTGCTCTTGGCATTTTTCCTGGAGTTGGCGTGCAGCAAATATCATGGTCGACAGTTCCACGCCCGGCACGGAAACCGCACTGACTTTCTGGAAGGAGACCCTGCTCAAGGTGTTGAATGAGACGGTTGAGCAGGATGCGGGCCAAGATCTTCCCAGCTATGGACAGGAGGGAGATGCCTCGATGATTGTCGCAAGTCTGGCGGTTGCCTTTCCTCTTGTAGACGTGGACTATGCTAGCATCTTTCAGCTGTTGTGGGACCTTCCCTTCATTCCACATGGACTGGAAGAGTTCAGTCAGCTTCTGCATCATGACAGGGCCTACTTTGAACACTGTAGTACTGATGGAGTGACACCAGTTGATGCAGTTCGTGTGGATTAACACACTGTGGGTTGGTACAGAATGAGTGACACACTGCAGTAGTACTGATGAAGTGACACACTTTGCAGTAATTCTGATGGAGTGATACACCGTGGGCCTCTACTGATGTAGTAACACACTGCGGGTAATACTGATGGAGTGACACAACGAGTAGTACTGTTGTTATGGCAAACTGTAGAGTAGTACTGACGAAGTGACACACAGTGGAATAATACTGATTTAGTGACAAATTGTGATGTAGTTATGTTGTAATGACATACTGTGGGGAAGAATTGATGGATGAAACACTGTGGGGTAGACTAATGGAGTTATACATTGTGAGGTAGTACTGAAAAACTGGCACAATGTGGCGTAGAATTGATGGACTGACACCCTGGGGTCGTACTGATATAGTTCCACACTGAAGTAGTACTGACGGAGTGACAAACTGTGTGGCAGTACTCATGTCATTGCATCAGTACTACCACGCAGTTTGTCACTCCATCACCCCACCCCTTGGGGTAAAACTGATGGAGTGACACGCTGTGGTGCAGTACTGATGGAGTGACACACTGCGCGGTTGTACTGATGGAGTAACATACTTCGGTGTAGTGCTGATTGAATGACACACTGGGGGTAGTATGGACAGAATGGCGCACAGTGGGCGAGTACTGAAGTATTGACACAATGTTCGGTGGTACTGTCGGGTTGCACATTGTGACTTCCACACTGAAGTAGGACTGACGGTGGGGCAGTACAGATGGAGGGTTACACTGTTGGGTAATACTAATTGAATGAGTCCGTGTGGTTGTACATAATGGAATAACAAGCTTAAGGTAGTACTGATGGAGTGCATCACTGTGGTGTAGTACTGATGGAATAACATATTGTAGGGTTGTACTGATGGAGTGACACGCTCCAGTGTTGTACTGATGGAGTGTAACACTGTGGAGTAGTACTGGTGTAATGATGTACTGTGGGGGTGTATTGATGGAATGACACACTGTGGGGTAGCACGGATGTAATAGCACATTCTGTTGGAGTGACGCAGTAATACTGACGGTCTGACACGCTCTGCGGTAGTACTGTTGCGATGAAAAACTGTGGTGAAATAGTGATGGAATTACACGCTATGGAGTCGCAGTGATGGGTTAGCACACTGTGGGGTAATGCGGATGGAATGGCAGATTTGAGGTAGTCCTAATGGAGTGAAACGCTTTGGGGAGTACTGATGGAAGAAAAAACTGCGGAGAGTACTGATGGAGTGACACGTTCTAGGGTTGCACTGGAGTGACATGATGTGGGGCAGTACCGATGTAGTGTAACAATATGGAGTTGTATTGATGCAGTGAGACACTGTGTGGTTTCACCGACGGAGTGACACACTGAGCGGTAGTACTATGGGGATGACAAACTGTGGTGTAGTACTAATGCTGTGACACACTGTTTGGTAATACTGATGTAATTATACAATTTGTGGCAGCACTTATGGAGTGACCCACTGGGATAGTCTTGATTGAATGATAAACATCGGGTAGTGCTAATGGCGTGAGACATTGTGGGGAAATACTAATAGAGTGAAACTGTGGGGAATTACTGATGGAGTGACACAGTGAGATAGGGCTGATGTAGTGACATACCGTGGGGAATACAGATGGAGTGACACTGCGAGGAACTACTGATGGTTGACACTGTGGGGTAGTACTGATGGAGTGACACGCTGCGTGGTAGTACTGATGGAGTGATAATGGATTGTTCTGATGGAGTGTCGCACGCTGGCGTAGTACTGATGCAATGATAACCCGAGTGATATTCCTGATGGTGCGATGCTCAATGGGGAGGCACTGATGAAGTGGCACAGTGTAGGGTAGTACAGATAGAGTAGCAAACTTTATTTTATTACTGATGCAGTGGCACACTGTGGGCAGTGCTGGTGGAGTGACACACTTTGTGGTAGTACTGATGGAATGGCACACTATGTGGCAGTACTGACGCAATAGCATACTGTGGGAGAGTACTGATTGTGTGATACCCTGCGGTGTAGTACTGTTGGATAGACATATATCAGAGTAATACTGGCGGATTGAAACACTGTGGGGTAGTACTGATGGAAGGACTCATTGTGTAGTACTGATGGAGTGAGACACCGTTGGATAGTACTAATAGAGTGACACCCAGTGTGGTAGTACTAATGGAATAATACACAAGGTGGTACTGATGTTGAAAAACACTGTGGGTGTGTATTGATGGAATGGTATATAGTGCGGTAGTACCAATGAAGTGACACGCCCTAGGGTTGTACTGATGGAGTGACATAATGTGTTCTAGTAATGATCGTCTAACACACTGTAGGCTTGTATTGATGGAGTGATGACCAGTGGGGTAATATTGATGGAGTGACACAACGTGGGCAGTACAGATGGAGCAATACACTTTGGGATTATACTAGTGAAGTGACAACCTGTGGGCAGGTACTAATGGAGTAAAACATTTTGGTGTATTAGTGATAGAGTGACACAGTGTGCGGTATTACTGATGGAGGAACAAGCGATATGGTCGTACTGATGTCGTGGCACACTGTCGGAGAGTATTAATGGTGTGAAACTAAATGGGGCAGTACTGATGTAATGATACATTATTGTGTAGTTCTGATGGAGTGACACATTGAGGGGGAGAACTGATCGAATGACACACTGTGGGATAGTACTGATGGAATCACTATCCATTTGCTAGTACTGATGCAATGGCATTTTATGGGATAGTACCGAATGAATGACACGTTGTGATGCAGTAATGATGGAGTAACCGACGATGTGATAGTGCTGATGGAGTGACACGCTGTGGGATAATACTTATGGATTAGCATCCTGTGGGGTAGTACTGAAGGGCTGTTACATTTTGGGGTAGCACTGATGGAGTGACACATTCGATGGTATTATTGAAGGGGTGAAAAACTGTGGGTAGAACTGATGAAATTACATACCTAAGGTAGTACTGACAGAGTGAAACACCGTCGGGAAGAAATGATGGAATGACATACTGTGGGGTTGTACTGATGAGAGTGACACGCTCTTGGGTATTACTAATGGAGTAACATGTGGTACTGATGGAGTGACAGACTGTGAAGTAGTATTGATGGAGTAACCTAACGTAGGGTAGTACTGAAGTAATGGCGCATTCTGGGGTAGTACTGATGGGGTGACACACTTTGCGGTAGTACTGTTGTTATGACATAATGTGGGATGGAATTGATGGAGTTGCACTGCGGTGGCATTGGTGGTGCGACGCACTGTGGGGTAGTACTGGTGTAATGGTATACTGTTGGATAGTACTGATGGAGTGACGCACTGTGGCGTCGTACTGGTGGAACGGTGTACTGTGGGATTGTACTGATGGAGTGACATCGGCGAGAACAAGCGCAACATCGGCGATCGTTTCGCTGAACAGCTCCACACAGTTCTACCTGATCTCCCGGTTGCTCAGCACTTTAACTCACCCCCGCTCCCCATTCCAAATCTGAACTTTCTGTCCTGGGCATCCTCCATTGTCAGAGTTAGGCCCAGCGCAAATTGGAGGAACAGCACCTCATACTTCGCTTGGGCAGCTAACATACCAGCGGTATGAACATTGACTTCTCTAACTTCAATTAGCCCCTTGCTTTCCCTCTCTCTCCATCCCTCCTCCTTCCCAGTTCTCCCACCATTCTCACTGTCTCCAACAAAATTATATATCATTCCCGCCGACCTCTCCGACATCAGTCTTAAGAAGGGTCTCGACCCGAAACGTCACCCATTCTTTCTCTCCAGAGATGCTGCCTGTCTCGTTGAGTTACACCAGCATTTTGTGTCTACCTTCGATTTAAACCAGCACCTGCATTTCTTTCCTACACGAAGTACAAGGCACGGCAGGACTTTCGGCTAATAATAGCTGTGCCGAACATGAGACGACCAACCTTACCTGCCTGCTCACAATGTATATCCCTTCATTACCTGAAAATCTGAACTTGTCTCAAATATCACTATTGTATCTGCCTCCAACACCAGTGGAGTGGGTGGGAAGATTTTAGGACCCGTTATACAGGATGATGTGACAGAGTACATATACATGCACGATGAAATAGGCATATGTTGTCATGGCTTTGTGAAGAGAAGGTCGTGTTTGATAAATTTGCTGGAATTATTTCAGACGTAAATAGCAATACAGCCAAAGGAGAGACAGTAGATGTTGTTTACTTTGATTTTCAGAAAACCTTTGACCAGGTGTCACAAGATGGCTGCTTAGGAAGTTGAGAGCCCACGCTGTCAAAGGGCAGATACCAGCATGGATAACTGGTTGGCTGGATGGCAGAAGACAAAGAGTGGCAATAAAGGGGGATTTCTTTCTAGTTGGCGAAGAGTAACTAGTGGAGAACTTCAAGGATCGTTGTTTGTCCGCTACTCCACGTTTTATATTATGATTTGGACGAGGGGATTGGAGGCTTTGTGGCCGAGTTTGCGGATGTTACGAAAAGAGGTGGAAGGTAGGTAGTTTAGAGAAAGCAGGGACTCCGCAGAAGGACTTGGACATGTTGGGGGAATGGGCAGAGAAGTGGCAGATGGAATATAGTGTAGCAAAGTGCGGAGTACTGCATTTTGGTAGTGGAAATAATGGCGTAGACTATTGTCTAAGTGGGGGGAAATCCATAAATCGGAAGTGCAAAGGGACTTGGGAGTGCTGGTTAAGGATTACCAAAATTTTAATCTGCAAGTTGAATCGGTGAGAATGATTAGCCATGATCACATGGAAGGGTGGTGATGGCTCGAAGGGCCGAATGGCCTACCCCTGCACCTATTGTCTATTGTCTATTGTCTAATGGAAGCAAACTCAACGCTTGCATTTATTTCAAGGGGACTTGTATACAGAAACACGGATGTAATGTTGAGGCTATACAAGGCGCTCGGAAGGCCGCATTTGGAATATTGTGAGCAATTCTGGGCACCATATCAGAGGAGAGGTGTGCTGGCTCTGGAGTGGGTTCAGAGGATGATTACAAGAATGATACCAGCAATAGTTTAACCTATGGTGAGCGTTTATCGGCACTCGGCTTGCACTCGGAGTTTACCATATCTTTGCCTCTTACAATTTGATATCGATCTATCTGGTTAATGGCCGATCTCCGGTGTTCCAGATTAATCCGTCCAACGTCTGGCTGTTCTTATGCTCCAGACGATGTTCTTGTAAACGTCTTGAGCACAATTTCCGAAGCGCCCATATCCTTCC
>NW_027602144.1:22500-47562 GCF_053455715.1 Rhinoraja longicauda | reverse complement strand
GAGAAAGAGAGGGTTAGTTTCGGCTGTCTGAAAATGAGAAAAATCACAACGTTAATTCAAAGATATTTCATTTAGAGGATTGATGTGCTTCACATATTCTTGTACAACGATCATCAGTTAGGAATATTGTAACACGATCAGAATCAGGTCAACGCCGGTTAACAGACGGGGTTATAAAACTTGAATTGTTCTGCTCACTTACCAGGGACTCCAACGGCAGCAATGATCACGTACAAGATTTTCTCCACGGCGTAATATTCCCAAAGCTTTTCCCACATGTTCTCTACCCAGCGACGTGTCCAAGTGAGCTACCGGTAATCTCTCGGAATGAAATGCCGGGGCAGAACATTCCCGGAGATTTTATACCATTTTCCGTCTCCACCGGGACAGCGAAGTTTCAACAGAGTTAAAAAATAGAGATTTTGAAATTATTCGCAAACAGATGACATCAGCCAAGTGAAATCCCTGCTGAGACAGGTCGTGATTTATTCAGGGAATTGATTGAGAAACTCCAAAGACTGGGAATTGTGGCGATACTGAGGGATGGAAATTGGGAGCGGCATTGTTCCAGCAAAGGGAATATTGGTTCAAACTCCATCAGGTCCAGCTCTCCGCCTCGTGTTGTTTGTCTGATTTCATTCAATCCGTTTCACTCACTAAGGCAATCCCAAATTCCAGCGATCCTCTCAGGGCTTCTGGTGCCCAGTTTGAAGGTGGAGTGGGCGACATTTGTCCACAGGTTGAGGGATTAGTTCAACAGATCACCTCGCACTAAAATGGCCCCTCCACTCTGCTTCACCACTCAATATGATCGCGGCTTAACTGACTGCAACCTCACCCCCACACTCCCGGCGAGGCCGGTAACCATTCACTCCTTGCTTGCCTGCAGTGGGGCTGATTTTGCGCCGGGACAATAACATTCTCTGCCTTCGTCACCTCTGAGGAGGAACGACCCAAAGACTCACGACACTCAGAGAACAGAAACATTGTGGCTTCAGAATTGTCCGAACCCCAAATAAAACAGCGAATGATCCGGCACATCTCCCTCCTCCCTTTCTCTCCCTCCTCCATTTCTCTCTCCCTCCTCCCTTTCTCTCTCCCTCCTCCCTTTCTCTCTCCCTCCTCCCTTTCTCTCTCCCTCCATCCTTTCTGCTGTCACTCTCTCCTACCATCTCTATTCTTCCTCTCGGCTCCGCCATCTCTCTGTCAACCTCTCTCTCCTAACCCCCCCTCCTTCTCACTCCCATTGCATTTATCCCTCCGTTTCTTTCTATCTATCTGACACTTCCATCGCTCCGTTTTGCCAACCCACGCGATCTGAACTCCGCTCTCTTTTCATGTTCCCACTCTCCCTTTGTTACTTAACTCTCCCTCCATCTCTTCTTTCGTCTTCTCCGCTATCTCTTCCTTTCATCACTGTACTCCCTATCTGCCTCTCTCTTTTCCTCAACACTCCTCCTGCTCGCCCTCACTTCTCTCTCCAAGGCCTTTCTTGGGAAGTGCGGTTAAAACGGCCAGCCACCATGGGATGTCTCTCTACCCCGTTTCCTCACACTTCAATAGCCCTTCCAGGTGCGACCACCTCTAATCTCATTTACTGCATGTGGTGTTCCAGATATGGCCTCCTTTACATCGGCGTGGTAAAATGGAGACTCGGCAACCGTTTTTTGTCGAACACTTACCCTAGTTCTGCTAAGGCTTGCCGTATCTCCCCGTTGTAAGCCATTGTAACTCTCCCTCGCACACTGACCTTTCTGTCCTGGGCCTCCACCAGCGCCAGAGAGGTTACATTAAAACAGAAAGAACGCCGCTTCATAGTCCGCTTGGGAACCTTGCAACCTAATGGTATGAACATTAGCAAATGCCAGGTAACAAACGTGCAACTTCCCGCTCTTCCCTCGCTCTTTCTCTTGCTTCACGCGGACTCGAACCTGTTCATCCCCTCCACCTCCACCTTCAACCGATATTCCCTCCTCTCTCTTTATAATTCCAACCTGCTCAATCCTTATCTCGCAACTTTAATCTTTTAACCTCTGGTCTCAACCACCTAACTATGAAAACGGTATTCACCCACTCATCATTCAACTCGCTTTGTCCTGCTGTTCCAGCCTTCTCCAGCTTCCCACCACAATCAGTCTGAAGAAGGGTCTCGAACCGAACTTCACCCATCCATGTCCTTGGCAGGCTTAGCCAGTTCAGCGTGCCCTCTACAACTCTCACCAACTTCGACAGATGCACCATAGAAAGTATTTTATCAAGATGCATCACAGCTTGGTTTGGGAACAGCTCCATACAAGAACACCAGAAATTGCTGCGAATTGTCCAGACCATCACACAAAGCAACCTCCCATATATTGACTCAATTTATAAACCACGCTGCCTCGGCAAGGCCAGCAGCATAATCAAGAACGAGTCGTACCCTTGCCAATCATGCTTCTCCTCTGTCCCATCAGGCAAAATGTACAGAAGTGTGAAAATGCACACCTCCAGTTTCAGGGACAGCGTCTTCCCAGCTGTTATCAGGCAACGGAATCATCCCACCACAACCAGAAAGCAGTGCTGAACTACTATCTACCTCTTTGTTGATCCTCGGACTATCCTTGATCGGATTTTGCAGGCTTTACCTCGCACTGAACGTTATCCCCTTATCATGTATCTATACTATGTAAATGGCTCGACTGTAATGATGTATTTTGTTTCCATTGACTGGGTGGCACGCAACAAAAGCTTTTCACGGTACCTCGGTACACGTGACAATAAACTGCACTGAACTGACATACTCAACTAGATTTGTCCAGAGGTGTAGCCTGACTCGCATTAGATATTGATTGTGTGTGACAGTGTGAGTGTGCGAGTCCGTGCAAGAGTGTGCTAGCACGTGTATGCGAGTGTGAATGTGTGAGATTGTGCAAATGAGTCGGTGTGTGTGCGTATGCGTTAGTGTATGCGGTTGCGGGAATTTCAATGATTCAGCGATACCTTATTATCACGTACCCAGGTAGAGTGAAATGCTTAGTTTTGCAGACAACCCGGTAACATCATGTAGAAGACCTCACCTGGGCGGTACACAAGAGTCGCCACATTTTGACGCCGACAAAGTTACAAACGTTGGCCGGATAGTTGTATCTCCAGCCTGCCGCCGCACCGCGGGTCGCCCCTTCGTTCTCGGCGGCCTTCCTCGCTCTCCGACGGTCCACCTCGCTCTCTGCGGTTCCTCGCGGCTCCCACCTCGCTCCCGAGGCGCGGTTCCCATCGCCATCCGCGGTGGGCGAGCCGGGCCGACACGGGCCGACTGAAGGGCTTGGACCCGCTCACCGGGAACACTCCCGGCCACGCTGCGCTGGGCTGCTCGACGCGAACATCCAAGGATACACTCAATCCCAAAATGTGCACGTGTGCATGCGGGTCTGCGTGTGAGAGAGCGGTAGAGTATGTAAGAGTGCCTATATTTGTGTTTGTGTCTGTCTGTGCGAGTGCGTGAGTGTGCGTGTGAGTGTGTGAGCATCAGTAAGTGTGGATACAAGTGCGATTGAATGTATCTGTGTCTCTGAGTGGGAGAGTGCATGTGGGTTTGTGAAGGACAGTGTTTGCGTCTGTGCGTGTGTGTGGCTGTTTGTGAGAATGTGAGAGAATATGTGGGATGTGAGTTTGTCAGAGTGTTTGAGTATGTAATTCTTTGATAGTGTGTGTGTGTGTGTGTGTGTGGGAGAGTATATGATGGTGTTGTCAGAGAATGTGTTCGTGTGTAAGTGTGTGCGAATGAGTGCGTGTCTCTTCGTGCTAGTGCGTGTGAATATCTGTTAGTGTGAGTGCATGTGTACGTGTGATTGTGTGTGAGAATGTGTGAGAGTATATTTGATTGTTTGTGATTGCATTTGAGAGATTGCGTGTGTCTTCGTGCACGGCTATGTGTGTGTGCGTGTTTGACTGTGTTTGAGGGTGTGAACATGTGTGTTTGTAATGATGCATACTGTGGGTTTTAGTGACGACGTGACACGGTGAGGGGCATTACTGATGGAGTGACACACTGTGCAGTGGAACTGATGGAGTGACACAATGTATGGTAGTAATGGTGGATTATCACACTGGGTTGGTACAGATGGAGTGACACACTTTGAAGTTGTATTGATGAAGTCACACACTGCGCAGTAGTACTGATGGAGTGACACAATGTAGGGTAGTACTGATGGAGTGACACAATGCGCTGTAGTACTGATGGAGTGACCCCAGTTGATGCAGTACGGGTGGATTAACATACTGTGGTTTGGTACAGATGGAGTGACACAATTTGCAGTAGTGCTGATGAAGTGACACGCTTTGCAGTTGTTCTGATGGAATGATACACCGTGGGGCTCTACTGATGTAGTGACACACTGCGGGTAATACTCATGGAGTGGCACAATGTGTAGTACTGTTGTTATGACAAACTGCGGAGTAGTACTGACGGAGTGACACACAGTGGAATAGCACTGATTTAGTGACAAATTGTGAGGTCATTGCATCAGTACTACCACGCAGTTTGTCACTCCGTCAGTACTACTTCAGTGTGCAACTACATCCCGTGGGGTAAAACTGATGGAATGACACGTTGTGGAGCAGTACTGATGGAGTGACACACGGTGCGTATTACTAATGGACTGACACACTGCGCGGTTGTAATGACGGAGTGAGATACTTCGGTGTAGTGCTGATTGAATGACACACTGGGGTAGTGTGGACAGAATGGCGCACAGTGGGCTAGTACTGAAGTATTGACCCAATCTTTGGTGGTACTGTCGGGTTGAACATTGTGGAATGGTAAGGACTGACGGTGGGGCAGTACAGATGGAGAGTTACACTGATGGGTAATACTAATTGAATGAGTCTGTGTGGTTGTACAAAATGGAATAACAAGCTTAAGGCAGTACTGATGGAGTGCATCACTGTGGTGTAGTACTGATGGAATAACATAATGTAGGGTAGTACTGATGGAGTGACAGGCTCCAGTGTTATACTGATGGAGTGTAACACTGTGGAGTAGTACTGGTGTAATGACGTACTGTGGAGGTGTATTGATGGAATGACACACTGTGTGGTAGCACGGATGTAATAGCACATTCTGTTGGAGTGACGCGGTAATACTGATAGACTGACACGCTCTGCGGTAGTACGTTTGCGATGAAAAACTGTGGTGAAATAGTGATGGAATTACACACTATGGAGTCGCTGCGATGGGTTAGCACACTGTGGGGTAATGCGGATGGAATGGCAGATTTGAGGTAGTCCTGATGTTGTGAAACACTTTGGGGAGTACTGATAGAAGAACATACTGCGGGGAGCATTGATGGAGTGACACGTTCTAGGGTTGCACTGGAGTGACATGATGTTGGGCAGTGCCGATGTAGTGTAACAATATTGAGTTGTATTGATGCAGTGAGACACTGTGCGGTTTCACCGACGGAGTGACACACTGAGCGGTAGTACTATGGGGATGACAAACTGTGGTGTAGTATCATATCATATCATATCATATCATATATATACAGCCGGAAACAGGCCTTTTCGGCCCTCCATGTACGTGCCGCCCAGTGATCCCCGTACATTAACACTATCCTACACCCACTAGGGACAATTTTTACATTTACCCAGCCAATTAACCTACATACCTGTACGTCTTTTAGTACTAATGCAATGACACACTGTTTGGTAATACCGATGGAATGACACAATTTGTGGCAGCACTTATGGAGTGACCCACTGGGATAGTCCTGAATGAATGATAAAAATCGGGTAGTGTTAATGGCGTGAGGCATTGTGGGGAAATACTTATACTGTGGGGAATTACTGATGGATTGACACAGTGAGATTGGGCTGATGGAGTGAAGGACTGGTATATTTTGGGGTAGTACTGATATAGTGACACATTCGATGGTATTATTGAAGGGGTGAAAAACTATGGGTAGAACTGATGAAATTACATACTTAAGGTGGTACTGACAGAGTGAAACACCGCCGGGAAGAAATGATGGAATGACATACTGTGGGGTTGTACTGATGAGAGTGGCACGATCTTGTGTACGACTAATGGAGTAACATGTAGTACTGATGGAGTGAGAGACTGTGAAGTAGTATTGATGGAGTAACCTAACGTAGGGTAGTGTTGAAATAATGGCACATTCTGGGGTAGTTCTGATTGGGTGACACACTGTGCGGTAGTACTATTGTTGTGACATAATGTGGGATGGAATTGATGGAGTGACACTGTGCGGTAGCACTGATGGAATGACGCACTGTACTGTAGTACTGGTGTAATGGTATACTGTTGGATAGTACTGATGGAGTGACGCACTGTGGGGTAGTACTGGTGTAATGGTACACTGTGGGATAGTACTGATGGAGTGACGCACTGTAGGGTTGTACTGGTATAACGGTATACTGTTGGAAAGTACTGATGGAGTGACGCACTGTAGGGTTGTACTGGTATAACGGTATACTGTGGGATAGTACTGATGGAGTGACATCGGCGAGACCAAGCGCAAGCTCGACGATCGTCTCGCTGAACAGCTCCACACAGTCGTACCTGATCTCCCGGTTGCTCAGCACTTTAACTCACCCCCGCTCCCCCATGCCCAATCTGAACTTTCTGTCCTGGGCATCCTCCATTGTCAGAGTGAGGCCCAGCGCAGATTGGAGGAACAGCACCTCATACTTCGCTTGGGCAGTTAACATACCAGCGATATGAACATTGACTTATCTAACTTCAATTAGCCCTTGCTTCCCCTCTCTCTCCATCCCTCCTCCTTCCCAGTTCTCCCACCAGTCTCACTGTCTCCCACAACATTCTATCTCTTTCCCGCCGACATCTCCGACATCAGTCTAAAGAAGGGTCTCGATCCGAAACGTCACCCATTCTTTCTCTCCAGAGATGCTGCCTGTCTCGTTGAGTTACACCAGCATTTTGTGTCTACCTTCGATTTAAACCAGCATCTGCATTTCTTTCCTACACGAAGTAAAAGGTACGGCAGGACTTTCGGCTAATAATAGCTGTGCCGAACATGAGACGACCACCCTTACCTGCCTGCTCACAATGCATATCCCTTCATTACCTGAAAATCTGAACTTGTCTTAAATATCACTATTTTATCTGCCTCCAACACCAGTGGAGTGGGTGGTAAGATTTTAGGACCCGTTATACAGGATGATGTGACCGAGTATTTATAAGTGCACGATGAAATAGGCATAAGTTGGCATGGCTTTGTGAAGGGAAGGTCGTGTTTGATAAATTTTCTGGAATTATTTGAAGAAGTAAATAGCAAGACAGCCAAAGGAGAGACAGTAGATGTTGTTTACTTTGATTTTCAGAAAGCCTTTGACCAGGTGTCACAAGATGGCTGCTTAGGAAGATGAGAGCCCATGCCGTCAAAGGGCAAACGCCAGCATGGATAACTGGTTGGCTGGATGGCAGAAGACAAAGTGTGGCAATAAAGGGGGATTTTTTTCTCGTTGGCTAAAAGTAACTAGTGGAGATCTTCAAGGATCGGTGTTTGTCCGCTACTCCACGTTTTTTGTTTTGATTTGGACGAGGGAATTGAAGGCTTTGTGGCAAAGTTTGCGGATGTTACGAAAAGAGGTGGAAGCAGGGACTCCACGGAAGGATTTGGACATGTTGGGGGAATGGGCAGAGAAGTGGCAGATGGAATATAGTGTAGCAAAGTGCGGAGTATTTGGTAGTAGGAATAATGGCGTAGACTATTGTCTAAGTGGAGAAATAATCCATAAATCGGAAGTGCAAAGGGACTTGGGAGTGCTGCTTAAGGATTCCCAATGTTTTTATCTGCAAGTTGAATCGGTGAGAATGATCAGCCATGATCACATGGAATGGTGGTGCTGGCTTGAAGGGCCGAATGGCCTACTCCTGCACCTATTGTCTATTGTCTATTGTCTAATGGAAGCAAAGTCAATGCTTGCATTTATTTCAAGAGGACTTGTATACAAAAACACGGATGTAATGTTGAGACTATACAAGGCGCTGGGAAGGCCGCATTTGGAATATTGTGAGCAATTCTGGGCACCATATCAGAGGAAAGGTGTGCTGGCTGTGGAGAGGGTCCAGAGGAGGTTTACAAGAATGATCCCAGCAATAAGTTAACCTATGGCGAGCGTTTGTCGGCTCCCGGCTTGCACTCGGAGTTTAGAAGTATGAGGGTGGACCTCATTGAAACATACAGATATGTGAATGGTTTAAATCCAGTGGATGTGGAAAGTATGTTTCCACTTGTGGGAGCGTCTCGGACAAGAGATCATTTCCTCAGAATGCATCTACGTTCTCTTTTGAAGATGCTCAGAAATTTAATTAGTCAGAAGGTGATGAATTTGTGGAATTATTTGCCACAACAGGCTGTGTAGGTCACGTCAGTGGATATTTAAAGGCGTAGACAGAAAGATTCTTAATTAATACAGGTATCAGAAGTTATGGGGGAAGGCAGGAGAATGGGGTTTGGAGGGCAAAAGTTTGGCGGATAAGACGATTGGCCGAATGGTCTAATTCTACTCCTATTCCTTATCACCCAATGCAGACCTCCGATGCACACACTGCCCCTTGCTTTCCCCGCACACCTCGTTTAAACTTCATCCCTTTCACCATAAAGGGGTGGCCTTCAATACTTGATATTTCCATCTTGCGAGGAATGTTCTGACTGTTTACCATATCTTTGCCTCTCATAATTTGCTATCGATCTATCAGGTTACTGCCCGAACTCCGATGAATCAGTCCGACGTCTGATTGTTCATAAGCTCCAGGCGATGTTCTTGTAAACGTCTTGAACACGATTTCCGAAGCGCCCATATCCTTCGTGAACGACAGCGAACATAACTGTCTGTACACAATGCTGCAAAAGCGGCCGAAGTAAAGTTCTCTAAAGTTGAATATTGACATCTGACTCATATTCAATGACTCGGTCAACTATAGCAAGCATTCTACGCGGCTTATTTATGACTCTAAACGTACTACCACGATTTGCGTGTTTCGCATTGGGAACTCAAGGTCCATCATAAGCAATGCTGATGCTGCGATGCACTTATATTGTACAGACAGTGAGGGCTGTTGTGCCTCGATGTGTACTGCTGATGTTCTGCTGATGTGTACTGCTGATGTTCTGCTGATGTTCATGCTGATGTTCATCCACGGAAGGGCGCCATGACAGTATATTCCCACTGTCCATGTACTGAAGTGCGCTGTGTGTGGATGTTGCCGTGTGCTGCTGATGTTCATCCAGGGGAGGGCGCCATTACAGTATATTGCCACTGTACATGCACTGAGGTGCGCTGTGTGTGGATGTTGCCGTGTGCTGCTGGTGTTCATCCACAGGAGAGCGGTGTGACAGTCCATTGCTACTGTACATCCACTGGGGTGCGCTGTGTGTGGATGTTGCAGTGTGCTGCTGATGTTCGTCCACAGGAGGGCGACGTGACAATCTATTGCCACTGTACATCCACTGGGGTGCGCTGTGTGTGGATGTTGCCGTGTGCTGCTGGTGTTCATCCACAGGAGAGCGGTGTGACAGTCCATTGCTACTGTACATCCACTGGGGTGCGCTGTGTGTGGATGTTGCAGTGTGCTGCTGATGTTCGTCCACAGGAGGGCGACGTGACAATCTATTGCCACTGTACATCCACTGGGGTGCGCTGTGTGTGGATGTTGCCGTGTGCTGCTGATGTTCATCCAGGGGAGAGCGATGTGACAGTCTATTGCCACTGTACATCCACTGGGGTGCGCTGTGTGTGGATGCTGCAGTGCACTGTTAAAAAAGAACACTGGGTACAAAAGTCATAGCAGCAGAGTTATTGCACCAAGGCCCATCGAGTCCACTCCGGCATTCTATCATGGATCACCTATCGTTCCCACTCAACTCCATTCTCCTGCCGTCTCCCCGTAATTGTCGACACTCTTACGAATCACGACCATGTCCAGCTCCGATTTTAAAATACCCAATGACGGTTTCTACAGCTGTCTGTGGCAGAATTCCAAAGATTTACCACCTTCTTACGAAATAAATTCCTCATCATCTCATTTTAAATGTACGTCCTTTTATTCTGAGGCTAGTCAAAGGGTGGTGAATCTGGGGAATGCTGCCACAGACGCCTCTGGAGGCCGTCATTGGGGCATTAACAGGTTTTTAAAATTGGGGATTGATAGGTCCGTGATTAGTAAGAATGTCAAAGTTGGGGTTGGGTTTGAGTGGGAAAGATAGGGCAGCCATGATCGAATGGGGGTTCAGACTCGGTGAGCCTAGTGACTTACTCAAATGACGTATGAACTTATGAACTCATTACTGACTCTCGGATTGGGCGGAGTCTATAGACATAGAAAACATAGAGAATGGGTGCAGGAGGATGCCCTTTGGCCCTTCGAGCCAGCACCGCCAAACACTGTGATCATGGCTGATCATGCACAATCAGTAACCTGTCCCTGCCTTCTCCACAAATCCCTTGATTCCGCTCGCCCCTAGAGCTCTAACGCTGGTCGCTATGCAAGGATTCGACAATTGACCCGAACAACGACGTCAAAACTTTTGCAAATGCGATGAGAAAATGAGCGCAGAAATGCGATTCCCGACGCAGTCTAGCTATCTCTTTATCCAGCTAATTGCTATAATCCACGCTAGCTCTCTAGCTATCTAGCTGTCTAGCTATCTAGCTATGTGGCTATCTAGCCATCTCGATCTGTAGCTATTAATATAGTTATATATCTACCTGACTAGCTATCTAGCTAAGGTAGACAAAATGCTGGAGTAACTCAGCGGGTCAGGCAGCCTCTCGGGAGAGAATGAATGGGTGACGTTTCGCGGGTCGAGACCCTTCAGACTGATGTCAGCGGATTGAGCCGGAAAAAGATAGGATACAGGCGGAGACAGGAAGACTGGTGGGAGAACTGGGAAGGGGGGGTGGATTGAGAGGGAAAGCAGGGACTATCTGAAGTTAGACAAGTCAATGTTGATACCGCAGAGGTGTAAACTACCCAAGCGAAATATGAGGTGATGTTCCTCCAATTTGCGCTGGTCCTCACTCTGACAATGGAGGAGGCCCATGACAGAAAGGTCAGATTGGTAATGGGAGGGGGAGTTGAAATGCTGAGCCACCGGAAAATCAGGTTGGTTGAGACTGACTGAGCGGAGGTGTTCAGCGAAACGATCGCCGAGCCTGCGCTTGGTGTCGCCGATGGAGAGAGGTTGACACTTCGAACAGCGGATACAGTTGATGACGTTGGAGGAGGTGCAGGTGAATCTCTGCCTCACCTGGAAAGACTGTTCGGGTCCTTGGATGGAGTTGATTGGGGAGGTAAAGGGACTCGCCCCTCAAACACCTGTCCCTTTAACTCCCCACTCGACCAACATCTGTCCCTTTACTTCTCCCCTCGACCAACGCCTGTCCCTTTACCTCTCCCCAACTAGCCTTCTAACCGTCTCGCCAAATAGCCATCTACCTTTCAAGCGATCTTGCCATCCAGTCATCTGTACGTATAACCATCTATTTAGCGATCTAACCGTTTAGCTAGCTATCACAAAATGCTGGAGAAACTCAGCAGGTCAGACAGCATCTAGGAGCGGGAATGGGTGACGTATCGGGTCAACCATTCCCTCTCTCCGATATGCTGCCTGACCTGCTGATTTACTCCAGCATTTTGTGAAACCTTCGATTTGTACCAGCATCTGCATTTATTTTCCTAACTATCCAGGTATCTCACGTGCTAGGTAGCTGTCTATCTAGCTGGATCTAACAAGATCTCCCTCTCTCACGAGGCCCACAGAGGATGAGAAAGAGAGAGCGCACCCTTCAAATAGCTGCCTAGATAGAGAGCTACCTATCTTACTATCAATATATCCAACTATCTCGCCATACAGATATCCAGCTTTCTAGCTGTCTAGCATTGCATGTAGATAGCTATCTAGGTAGTTCGCTATCTTGCTATCGAGATAGCTCACAGGCTGTCTGACAGTCTATCCTGCTGGCTAGCAATGTAGCTCTCGAGATAGCTGGATTGATAGCTACAGAGTTAGATATTTTGGTAACTACATAGCTAGGTTGCTAACGAGACTGATGGCTAGATAGATAGATAACTAGATTAGTAGATTGTTAGCCAACCACTTTGACGGTCAGATAGCGGTTTAGCTTGGTAGAGCTTTGCTAGATGGCTAGTGAGGTAGGCATCTAGCCAGCCACACCAGTAGATGGCTCAGTAGACAGATAGCAAGTGAGTTTTACAGAGATTTAGCACCTATCTAGCTGGATCCAACTAGGACTCTCTCGTTCTCCCTTTCACGCGGCCGCCAGAAAGCGAGTGAGCGAGAGAGGGCACTCCACAAAGAGTTGCCTACAAAACTATCGAATTATTTTGCTGTGCAGAGATCCAGCTATCTCGCCACCCATCTATCTAACGTTCAAGCTATCTAGCAATGCAGCTATTTAGCTATGTAATAATAATAATAATAATAATAATTCATTCATTTTTTATAGCGCCTTATCGGGTGCTCAAAGCGCTTTACAAAAGCAATTAACATAGAAACAAACAGCCAAACTATCCTGACGGAAAAGCGGCGAATACACAACGCCAGCGTCCTCTCACGTCAGGGTCCGGCAGTAGACATCAAAAAGCACAAGACACACAGATATAATTTTTACACAAACAGCCATCACAGTGATTGCTCTAGGCATACCCTCACTGTGATGGAAGGCAAAGTCTTATCTCCTCCTCGTTCTTCTCCCGTGGTGCCACGAGGTGATCGAGGCTCCCAACTTTTTGAAGCCCCCACCGGGCGATGGAAAGTCCCAGGGCCGAGCCGAGCAGGCCGATGAAAGTCCTGAGCCCCCACCGGGCGATGGAAAGTCCCAGGGCCGAGCCACGCAGGCCGATGAAAGTCCTGAGCCCCCACCGGGCGATGGAAAGTGCTGCGGCCGAGCCACGCAGGGCGATGAAGGGCCTACGGGCGGGTCGATCGTACCTCGCGCTTCGGGGCGGTCGAAGCTGCTACGGCTGGAGCTCCCGAAAGCCGGTCGCCAGCCAGGGACCTGCGAACTCCCGATGTTGCGAGCTAACACGCTCTCTGGCTGTCTTTCCCGCTGGCTATCAATCTACATAACTTGATATCCAGCTATTTGGCTGTCATGCTAACTAGTAAAGCAGCTTTCCGCCTATTTAGGGATCCAGCAACCTATCAATTTGACTATCCATCCAGCTGTCCAGCTGTATAGTTAACAGGCTAAATAGCTATCTCTCTAACTAGCTAGCATGCTATCTATCTCTCTATCGAGCTAGCCACCTAGCTATGCACACTTCTAACTATTTACCTAGGTAGCTATCTTACTATCTAGCGAGCTATATATTTAGATATCTCCCCAGTTATCTACCCCGTTGGCTAGGAATCCAACTATCCAGCTATTCAGCTATATAGCTCGCAGTCTAGCTAGCTATCCAGTGATCTAATTACGGAGCTATCTATCCACTTGTCTCTGTGAGAATCAATCTATCTATTTATTTCTTAATCTGGCCATCTAGCGATTTACATATCTCCTATTGCTATCCAACTATCTAGCTATTTAGCCATGTAGTTATCTATCTAGCCAGCTGCATAGCTATCTATCTATCTAACTATGTAGCCAGCTGGCCAACAATCCTTCTAGCCATCTACTCATCAAGCCATCTCGTTATCTGACTACCCACCCATCTGGCGTTATTCAGCTCGCCATCTACCCAACCAGCCAGCTTCCCAGCTGGTCAATTAGTCAAGTAGCCAACTAGCCTTTCATCCGTCTAGCCAGATAGCCATTTAGGCATCTAGTCATCCAGTCATTTAGATATATAGCCATTATGAGTGATCTATCTGGCAATTAATTTGCTAGGTAGCTATCTACAAAGCTAGGTATAGCTAGATCTCCATCTGTGGGCCTCGCGAGAGAGGGAGCGCACCGCATAGAGAGCTGCCTATGTCTCTAGCTAGACAATAGACAATAGGTGCAGGAGGAGGCCAGGAGGAGGCCAATCGGCCCTTCGAGCCAGCACCGCCATTCAATGTGATCATGGCTGATCATTCTCAATCAGTACCCCGTTCCTGCCTTCTCCCCATACCCCCTGACACCGCTATCCTTAAGAGCTCTATCCAGCTCTCTCTTGAATGCATTCAGAGAATTGGCCTCCACTGCCTTCTGTGGCAGAGAATTTCACAGATTCACCACTCTCTGACAGAAATTATTTTTCCTCAGCTCAGTTCTAAATGGCCTACCCCTTAATTAAACTGTGGCCCCTTGTTCTGGACTCCCCCAACATTGGGAACATGTTTCCTGCCTCTAACGTGTCCAACCCCTTAATAAACTTATACGTTTCGATAAGATCTCCTCTCATCCTTCTAAATTCCAGTGTATACAAGCCTAGTACTGCAGGTGCGGTCTCACTAGGGCCCTGTACAACTGCAGAAGGACCTCTTTGCTCCTATACTCAACTCCTCTTGTTATGAAGGCCAACATTCCATTGGCTTTCTTCACTGGCTGCTGTACCTGCATGCTTCCTTTCAGTGACTGATGCACTAGGACACCCAGATCTCGTTGTACGTCCCCTGTTCCTAACTTGACACCATTCAGATAATACTCTGCCTTCCTGTTCTTACCACCAAAGTGGTTAACCTCACACTTATCCACATTAAACTGAATCTGCCATGCATCCGTCCACTCACACAACCTGTCCAAGTCACGCTGCAACCCGATAGCATCTTCCTCACAGTTCAAACTACCACCCAGCTTTGTCTCATCTGCAAATTTGCTAATGGTACTTTTAATCTCTTCATCCATGTCATTGATGTATATTGTAATTAGATGCGGTCCCAGCACCGAGCCTTGCAGTACCCAATTAGTCACCGCCTGCCATTCTGAAAGGGACCCATTTATCCCCACTCTTTGCTTTCTGTCTGTCTGGCACGGTAGCGCAGCGGTAGAGTTGCTGCTTTACAGCGAATGCAGCGCCGGAGACTCAGGTTCGATCCTGACTACGGGTGCTGCACTGTAAGGAGTTTGTACGTTCTCCCCGTGACCTGCGTGGGTTTTCTCCGAGATCTTCGGTTTCCTCCCACACTCCAAAGACGTACAGGTATGTAGGTTAATTGGCTGGGTAAATGTAAAAATTGTCCCTAGTGGGTGTGGGATAGTGTTAGTGTGCGGGGATCGCTGGGCGGCGCGGACTTGGTGGGCCGAAAAGGCCTGTTTCCGGCTGTATGTATATGGTATGGTATGGTAGTACCCTATCTCCAATACCATGTGCTCTAATTTTGCCCAATAATCTCCTATGTGGAACCTTTGCAAAGGCTTTCTGGAAGTCAAGGTACACCACATCCACCGGCTCTCCCCTGTCAATTTTCCTAGTTACATCCTCAAAGAATTGCAGAAGATTAGTCAAGCATGATTTCCCCTTCGTAAATCCATGCTGACTCGGAACAATCCTGTTACTACTATCCAAATGCTCCGCAATTTCGTCTTTTATAATTGACTCCAGCATCTTCCCCACCACTGATGTCAGACTAACTGGTCTACAATTTCCCGTTTTCTCTCTCCCTCCTTTCTTAAAAAGTGGGACAACATTAGCTACCCTCCAATCCACAGGAACTGATCCTGAATCTATAGAACATTGGAAAATGATCACCAATGCGTCCACAATTTCTAGCGCCACCTCCTTAAATACTCTGGGATGCAGATCATCAGGCCCTGGGGATTTATCAGCCTTCAGTCCAATCAGTCTACCCAACACCATTTCCTGCCTAATGTGGATTTCCTTCAGTTCCTCCGTCACCCTAGGATCTCTGGCCACTAGAACATCTGGAAGATTGCTTGTATCTTCCTTAGTGAAGACAGATCCAAAGTACCGGTTCCACTCGTCTGCCATTTCCTTGTTTCCCATAATAAATTCCCCCGCTTCTGTCTTCAAGGGACCCACATTTGCCTTGACTATTTTTTTCCTCTTCACATACCTAAAAAAACGTTTACTATCCTCCTTTATATCATTGGCTAGTTTACCCTCGTACCTAATCTTTTCTCCCCGTATTGCCTTCTTAGACGTCTTCTGTTGCTTTTTAAAAGAGTCCCAATCCTCTGGCTTCCCACTCTTCTTTACTTTGTTGTACTTCTGCTCTTTTATTTTTATGCTGTCCTTGACTTCCCTTGTCAGCCACGGGTGTCTCTTACTCCCCTTGGAATCATTCCTCCTCTGTGGGATAAATTGATCCTGCAACTTCTGCATTATTGTTTCCAATAGTGGAAACATCCTTTCTACATCCACTCTGTCCAAGCCTTAAACTATTCCGGATGTTTCAATGAGGTCCCCCCGCATTCATCTTATCTCCAGCAAGTACAGGCCCATTGCTGACAAATGCTCATCATAGGTTAACCTACTCATTCCTATGATCATTCTCGTAAACCTACTCTGGACCCTGTCTAGACCCAGCACATCCTTGCTTATATATGGGGCCCATAATTGCTCACAATAATCCAAATGCTGTCTTGCCAGCGCCTTATAGAGCCTCAAAATTGCATCATTGCTTCTGTATACTGTACAAACATTCTTGAACTAAATGCTGGCATCGAATTTGTTTTCTTTGCTACTGAATCGATTTGCAGATTAACTTTTTGGGAATACTGCACCAGCACGCCCAAATCCCTTTGCACCTCCGATTTCTGGATACTCTCCCCATTTGGAAAATAGTCTACGTCTTAATTCCTACCACCAAACTGCACGATTGCACTTTGTGTTACACTATATTCCATCTGCCACTTCTCTGCCCACTCTCCCAACCTGTCCAAGTCCTTCTCCCAAGTCCCTGCTTTCTCTACACTACCTGCCTTTCCACTTGTTTTCGTCTCATCCGCAAACATGACCACAAAGCCTTCAATCCCCTCGTCAAAATCATGAATATACAAGGTGAAGAGTTGCGGCCCCAGCACCGGCCCCTGCGGAACTCCGCTAGTCACTGGAAGCCAACCAGAAGAAAAAAAAAACTTTTATTGCCAATCTTTCTCACGACACAAGACCCCCTCACTCCACACAGCTCCACTTCCGCCCCACTCCACCATCTCTCTCCATCCCACTCCTCTCTCTCTGTCCCCTCTGCTTCCTCCCTCTCATCCTCCAGATCTTCCTCTTCCCACTGCTCCCCCTCTCTCCCCACACTCCGGCTCTCTCTCGCCACCCTCTCACTCCACCAAACCTCTCTACCCACTCCTCGTCTCTCTCCCCACAATACCTCTCCCCCCCATCCCACGGCCCCTCTCTCCCTCTCCTACAACCATCCGTCTCCCCACACCTCCCCACCCCATTTCTCCCCCTCCTGCTCTCCCCACGTCGCTCAATATTTGCCCGCTTCTTCTCTCCCCGTCACATTGCTCCCTCCCCTCCACCTCTCCCCTTCGCTCCGCTCACTCTCCCCACAATCCTCCTCCTTTCCACTCCTCCCCTTTCACCCCCCTTTCACCTCCCTTTCCGTCCACAATCCTCCCCTCTTTCTCCCCACACTCCTCGCTCTCTCTCTCTCTCTCTGGATAAGCAGTGACATTATCAGTGTGGTCAGTGATGGGTCTGGATAAGCAGTGACATGATCACATTAAATCTGACCCCGATGTTTTACATTTGATACGATGTAAAATAAAGAATCCTTTCTTTTTTTCTCTTCAGTTTTTATTGATTTTTCACAGAGATATATACAAAACAGTACAACACCATCGAAATAAATAAAATAAAATAAGAAAAACATCAGAAATAAATAAATAAACTAAATAGATAAATAAATAAACACGTTTGAATACGACAGTGTGGTACACTTACCAAATAAAATATAAAAAAGTAACAATGATTGGTTATCTGGAGATATTTCAATATTCGCACAAACATACCATCTCGTTCTATATAACACAATCTTCCAATATCTAGCTTTGCATTTATCTAGTTCGTGTCATGGCTCAAATAAACGATCCATTTTTCCCACATCTCAAAGAATCCCTTCTTTTTAATTCAAATGTTCGACTCTAAAGGGTTAACGCAGGTTCAATATCCATAACTAATCTAAACTTTAATGAGCACTAATTCCATCTTGCTGCTCTATCCGCGCTGGTAAACATGGCAGCTTAAGATACGTTAACTTGTTATTTTCTTCTTAATTAACACAGGTTAGAAATGCGAATTAACTCTCTCCGGCATACACTTGAAAGAATAACACATAATGCTGAAAATTAAAATGCAGCTTCAGATATGAGAAAGGGGGAGTTGGTTAAATGTGCTGTGTACTTCGCCCAGTGGGGAATATTAGTTCCAGCCGGTGAACACTAGCTGTGGCTCTGTTCAATCAGCAGTTCATTTTGTGGTGAACCACTTCAGACCAGCTGACAGGTTGATGTGAATTCAAACCCACAGACCAGACAGTAAGGTCGGTCTGAGAGTAAATGACCAACTCATCCGTCTGGGCAGTCCACACAGCGGCACATAGAAAGCTGCCACACACACAGACTTCATTTATGTGCTTATTTATCAAGTCATATTTATGTCACATTTATCAAGAGCATATCTTCCATCATGCAGTGCAAACCTGCCACTCGTAGAAACTGAAATAAACACTTCAATGATCAGGGACTGTTATTAAAAATCACCAATGTATGTGACAGGCAATTATAATGTTTTCTGCTTAATCTGCATCTTTGAGAAGAGTGGACATCTATCGATGTTTAATTTCCTTGATTTCAAGGTTAGAGTTCAGTGGTAATAAAATATCCAAGGGCCATTTAAAAGCAATTTGTCTGTTAGTGCTGTACCTGGCGCAAATTTTGAGACAAAGGTTGCCGTGTTTCATGGGGAGGGATGGTGCATTTTAGTTCATCTGAACTATTCCCATTTGCCGGCATATGGATCATCTCCCTCTAAACCATTCCCCTCATGTACCTGTCCAAATGTCTTTGTGTTCCCATTATGACGTTACCTATGACACTGTCCACCTCTATGAGGTCACTGCACTGCCTGCTGCGCTCAATGGAATAAAGTCCTGGCGAGCCCAACATTTCCCTGTAACTCCGACCCTTGTTTTCTGGCAACGTGTTGGAAAATATTTTCTTCACTCTTTGCAAATATGTGGCACATTTCCTAAACATGGTGACGTAAGATTATACACGTTACTCCAAGTGCGTCCTCACCAACGTCTTGCCTATCTGAACATAACTTTCTAACTTTTACATTTTATTCACTGGCTGATGAAGACAGTGCGCCAAAAAAACCTTCTCCACCACCCTATCCCCCTGTTACGTCCCTTTTCTTACAACAATGTACTTTTATTCTGAGATCCCTCTGCTCTCCAACACTCCCCAGCTAACTACCATTCACGGTGAAGATCATGCCCTGGCTTGTCTTCCCTAATTTAAAATCTCACACATCTGCAAGAAACACTGTTTGAAATTTCTCAGGCGACTTTCCAATTTGAAAAAGTTCCTACTTAATCCTTGCCAACCATTTTCAATGCCTGTGATACCGCCTACTTTAGTGTCAACTGCAAACTTTTACATTAGTCCGTTACATTCTCAGGGAACTCATTGACACAGATGACAAACAACAATGAGCGCAGCACCAATCCCTGAGACAGACCACCACTCCTTGACCAATGAACAATAGACAATAGACAATAGACAATAGGTGCAGGAGTAGGCCATTCAGCCCTTCGAGCCAGCACCGCCATTCAATGCGATCATGGCTGATCACTCTCAATCAGTACCCCGTTCCTGCCTTCTCCCCATACCCCCTCACTCCGCTATCCTTAAGAGCTCTATCCAGCTCTCTCTTGAAAGCATCCGACGAACTGGCCTCCACTGCCTTCTGAGGCAGAGAATTCCACACCTTCACCACCCTCTGACTGAACAAGTTCTTCCTCATCTCCGTTCTAAATGGCCTACCCCTTATTCTTAAACTGTGGCCCCTTGTTCTGGACTCCCCCAACATTGGGAACATGTTATCTGCCTCTAATGTGTCTAATCCCCTAATTATCTTATATGTTTCAATAAGATCCCCCCTCATCCTTCTAAATTCCAGTGTATACAAGCCCAATCGCTCCAGCCTTTCAACATACGACAGTCCCGCCATTCCGGGAATTAACCTAGTGAACCTACGCTGCACGCCCTCCATAGCAAGAATATCCTTCCTCAAATTTGGAGACCAAAACTGCACACAGTACTCCAGGTGCGTTCTCACCAGGGCCCGGTACAACTGTAGAAGGACCTCTTTGCTCCTATACTCAACTCCTCTTGTTACGAAGGCCAACATTCCATTGGCTTTCTTCACTGCCTGCTGTACCTGCATGCTTCCTTTCATTGACTGATGCACTAGGACACCCAGATCTCGTTGAACTCCCCCTCCTCCTAACTTGACACCATTCAGATAATAATCTGCCTTTCTATTCTTACTTCCAAAGTGAATAACCTCTCACTTATCTACATTAAACTGCATCTGCCATGTATCCGCCCACTCACACAACCTGTCCAAGTCACCCTGCAGCCTTATTGCATCTTCCTCACAATTCACACTACCCCCCAACTTAGTATCATCTGCAAATTTGCTAATGGTACTTTTAATCCCTTCGTCTAAGTCATTAATGTATATCGTAAATAGCTGGGGTCCCAGCACCGAACCTTGCGGTACCCCACTGGTCACTGCCTGCCATTCCGAAAGGGACCCATTTATCCCCACTCTTTGCTTTCTGTCTGTCAACCAATTTTCTATCCATGTCAGTACCCTACCCCCAATACCATGTGCCCTAATTTTGCCCACTAATCTCCTATGTGGGACCTTGTCGAAGGCTTTCTGAAAGTCTAGGTACACCACATCCACTGACTCTCCCTTGTCAATTTTCCTAGTTACATCCTCAAAAAATTCCAGTAGATTTGTCAAGCATGATTTCCCCTTCGTAAATCCATGCTGACTCGGAATGATCCCGTTACTGCTATCCAAATGCTCAGCAATTTCGTCTTTTATAATTGACTCCAGCATCTTCCCCACCACTGATGTCAGACTAACTGGTCTATAATTACCCGCTTTCTCTCTCCCTCCTTTCTTAAAAAGTGGGATAACATTTGCTATCCTCCAATCCACAGGAACTGATCCTGAATCTATAGAACATTGAAAAATGATCTCCAATGCTTCCACTATTTCTAGAGCCACCTCCTTAAGTACTCTGGGATGCAGACCATCAGGCCCTGGGGATTTATCAGCCTTCAGTCCCATCAGTCTACCCAAAACCATTTCCTGCCTAATGTGGATTTCCTTCAGTTCCTCCATCACCCTAGGTTCTCCGGCCCCTAGAACATTTGGGAGATTGTGTGTATCTTCCTCAGTGAAGACAGATCCAAAGTAACGGTTTAACTCGTCTGCCATTTCTTTGTTCCCCATAATAAATTCCCCTGCTTCTGTCTTCAAGGGACCCACATTTGCCTTGACTATTTTTTTCCTCTTCACGTACCTAAAAAAACTTTTGCTATCCTCCTTTATATTATCGGCTAGTTTACCCTCGTACCTCATCTTTTCTCCCCGTATTGCCTTTTTAGTTAACTTTTGTTGCTCTTTAAAAGAGTCCCAATCCTCTGTCTTCCCACTCTTCTTTGCTATGTTATACTTCCTCTCCTTAATTTTTATGCTGTCCCTGACTTCCCTTGTCAGTCACAGGTGTCTCTTACTCCCCTTAGAGTCTTTCCACCTCTTTGGAATAAATTGATCCTGCAACCTCTGCATTATTCCCAGGAATACCTGCCATTGCTGTTCTACCGTCTTCCCTGCTAGGGCCTCCTTCCAGTCAATTTTGGCCAGCTCCTGCCTCATGCCTCTGTAATCCCCTTTGCTATACTGTAATACCGACACTTCCGGTTTTCCCTTCTGCCTTTCCATTTGCAGAGTAAAACTTATCATGTTGTGATCACTGCCTCCTAATGGCTCTTTTACCTCTAGTCCCCTTATCAGATCAGGGTCATTACACAACACTAAATCCAGAATTGCCTTCTCCCTGGTAGGCTCCAGTACAAGCTGTTCTAAGAATCCATCTCGAAGGCACTCTACAAACTCTCTTTCCTGGGGTCCATTTCCAATCTGATTTTCCCAGTCTACCTGCATGTTGAAATCTCCCATAACCACCGTAGCATTACATTTTTGACACGCCAATTTTATCTCCTGATTCAACTTGCACCCTATGTCGAGGCTACCGTTTGGGGGCCTATAGATAACTCCCATTAGGGTCTTTTTACCCTTACAATTTCTCATTTCTATCCATACTGATTCAACATCTCCTGTACGTGGATGGGACGGGTTGAGAGGGATATGGGGCAAACGCGGGCAGGTGGCACTGGGATAGAAGGGGCAAGTTGCATTGGAGTGGGCTAGTTGGGCCGGATATTTCCGTGCTGCATGACTCCATGACGCTGTGACTTTTAAATGTATTTTTATATAGTGCACGGGGGAGAGAAAGAGGGAGAGAGAGAGAGAGAGAGGGAAGTGGAGGGAGAGAGAGGAAGTAATAAATATTAGCTCAATATATTGTAAATTTTGTTCTCAAGTGGAGGGGTGGTCATGGTATCAAATATTAGTTTAGTTTATCATTGTAAATTTATGAAAATGAAGTGGAGAGGGGGAGAGAGAAAGGGGGAGAGAGGAGAAAGAAAGAGAGGGGGAGAGACTGAAGGAAGGGATAGAGAATGATGAGAGAGAAAGGGAAAGAGAGGGAGGACAGAGAGGGGAAATGAGAGAGAGAGGTGAGATAGAGGGGGAAGAGAGAAGAGGAAGAGAGGGGAGAGTTTAGTTTTTATTTTAACTTAGTTTATTTTATTTAGTCAAAAGAGAGGAGAGAGAGAAATGGGGTGGGGAAGAGAGAGAGGCGGGGAGACTGGGGAAGAGAGAGAGACGGGAGAAAAGGGAGAGAGGGAGATGGCAGAGGGAGGGGGAGAGAGAGGAAAGGTCGGGAGAGGGAGGGAAGGGGTGAGTGGGGAGAGAGAAAGCGGGGAGATGGTATCAAATATTAGTTTAGTTTAAATGATTAGTGTAAATGTAGTCTTATAAAATGGGGGGGGAAGGAAAAAGAAGTAGAGTAAGAGGGGAAAGAGAGTGAGGGGGAGGAAGGGGAGGGAGACAGAGTGGGTAACAAATATTCGTTTAATTTATTGTAGAATTTATTATAAAATGGAATGCGAGAAAGAATATCAAATATTCGTTTAGTTTAGAAACATAGAAACATAGAAAATAGGTGCAGGAGTAGGCCATTCGGCCCATCGAGCCTGCACCGCCATTCAATATGATCATGGCTGATCATCCAGCTCAGTAGCCTTTACCTGCCTTCTCTCCATACCCCATGATCCCTTTAGCAAAAAGGGCCACATCTAACTCCCTCTTAAATATAGCCAATGAACTGGCCTCAACTACCTTCTGTGGCAGAGAATTCCACAGACTCACCACTCTCTGTGTGAAGAAATGTTTTCTCATCTCCGTCCTAAAAGACTTCCCCCTTATCCTTAAGCTGTGACCCCTGGTTCCGGACTCCCCCAACATCTGGAACAATCTTGCCGCATCTAGCCTCTCCAACCCCTTAAGAATTTTATATGTTTCTATAAGATCCCCCCTCAGTCTTCTAAATTCCAGCGAGTACAAGCCCAGTCTATCCAGTCTCTCCTCATATGTAAGTCCCGCCATCCCAGGGATCAATCTGATAAACCTTCTCTGTACTCCCTCTAAGGCAAGAACGTCTTTCCTCAGGTTAGGAGACCAAAATATACACAATACTCCAGGTGCGGTCTCACCAAGGCCCTGTACAACTGCAGCAGAACCTCCCTGCTCCTAAACTCAAATCCTCTTGCTATGAATGCCAACATACCATTCGCTTTCTTCACTGCCTGCTGCACCTGCATGCTTGCTTTCAATGACTGGTGCACCATGACACCCAGGTCACGTTGCATCTCCCCTTCTCCTAATCGTTCACCATTCAGGTAATACTCTGCTTTCCTGTTCTTGCCGTCAAAGTGGATAACCTCACATTTATCCACATTATATTGCATCTGCCATGCATTTGCCCACTCGCCTAATCTATCCAAGTCACTCTGCAGCCTCCTAGCATCCTTCTCGCAGCTAACACTGCCACCCAGCTTCGTGTCATCCGCAAACTTAGAGATGTTGCATTCAATTCCCTCGTCCAAATCATTAATATACACTGTAAATAACTGGGGTCCCAGCACTGAGCCTTGCGGTACCCCACTAGTCACTGCCTGCCATTCCGAAAAGGACCCGTTTATTCCTACTCTTTGCTTCCTGTCCGCCAATCAATTTTCTATCCACCTCAACACTGAACCCTCAATACCGTGTGCTTTAAGTTTATACACCAATCTCCTATGTGGGACCTTGTCGAAGGCCTTCTGAAAGTCCAGATATAACACTTCGACTGGTTCTCCCTTATCCACTCTACTAGTTACATCCTCGAAAAATACTATAAGATTCGTCAGACATGATTTGTGAATTATTATTGTGAATTGATTTATTATTGTGAGGGGGAGGGGGAGAGAAAGGGGAGAGATTATTATTAGTTTAGAAACATAGAAACGTATAAAATAGGTGCAGGAGGAGGCCATTTGTCCTTTCGTGCCAACACCGCATTCATTGTGATCATGGCAGATCATCCACAATGAGTAACCTGTGCATGCTTCTCCCCATATTCTTTGATTCCACTCGCCCCTAGAGCTCTTTAATTTCGTTTAGTTTATTTATTCAAAGGAGAGGAGCGAGAGAGATGGGATGAGTGTGAGAGAGAGAAGCGGAGGAGTGAAAGGGGAGAGAGTTATGACATTAGTCGATAATATATTCAGCGCTCTTTACAAATTAGTGGCATATTGCCCAAACACGGTGGCTAAAAATATGCACATTACTCCAAGTGCGTCCTCACTAACGTCTTGTCCAATCTGAACATAACTTTCCAACTTTTAAATTTTATTCACTGGCTGATGAAGACAGTGGGCCAAAAAAACCTTCTCCACCACCCTATCCCCCTGTTACGTCCC
>NW_027602144.1:0-20000 GCF_053455715.1 Rhinoraja longicauda | reverse complement strand
CCCCTGACCGGTCCCAGTGCGGAGGGCGGGAGGGTGAGAATGAGGAGGTAGAACTGAAAATAAACCACTTCAATGATCAGGGACCTGTCATTAAAAATGATCAATATATATGACAGGCAATGGTGTTATCTTTTCTGCTTAATCTGCGTCTTTGATTATATCATATCATTCATATATATACAGCCGGAAACAGGCCTTTTCGTGCCCTCCAAGTCCGTGCCGCCCAGTGATCCCGTACATTAACACTATCCTACCACCCACTAGGGACAATTTTTACATTTACCCAGTCAATTAACCTACATACCTGTACGTCTTTGGAGTGTGGGAGGAAACCGAAGATCTCGGAGAAAACCCACGCAGGTCACGGGGAGAACGTACAAACTCCTTACAGTGCAGCACCCGTAGTCAGGATTGAACCTGAGTCTCCGGCGCTGCATTCGCTGTAAAGCAGCAACTCTGCGCTGCGCTTACCGTACCGTGATTGGGTGAATGTGAGGGGCTGGGGTCCTGGAGCGGGGCCGGCGATGGGGTCATCCGCCCGGGACTGACAGCTGGAAGATGCGGCGGTGAATGTGAGGAGCCGGAGCCCGGAGCGGAGAGACTGCGGCCGCCCTCTGGGATCCGCTCAGGGCGCGGGTTTATTAATGAACCGCAGCGCTGAGGTGAGCGGATATTTCACCGCGCTCTTCACCTGCTCCCTGAACTTGGACTGGGTCACCGCGTAAATAAATGTGTTGTGCAGCAGCTGAGATTCCTCAGCAAATACCCGACGTTGTTAAAGATCCGTTGAGAATCATTCTGATCAGTCCCAGTCCTGTGATCTGATAATAGACGACGTTTACAACCAGCGTCATCCACAGGAGGATGAAGCTGTCCGGAGATGGTGAAGAGTAAAACCACAGACCTCCTCCTGCTCTCCATCTCCGGGTCACTGCGCTTCTCCCCCTTGCTCTGACCCCTCAGCCCTGACGGACCCGACTGGCCACTAAAATGTGCCGGACTGTCAGAGCGTTGAGCAGCAGGATCACAGCGAAAGGGAGGAACGGAGTTAAAACCGTATCGATCCAGTCAAATGCCACCCACCCGGGGTCAGTGTAAGCACTGTCCGCCAAGGCACAGCCCCACGGGACATTGTCGATGGTTCTCCAGGGTTCCAGTGTGAAGTAGCGGGGAACGTTTTTCAGACACAGCAGAACGCCGGCTGTTGCGAGAACCGCAGCCGCAGTTTTCCCGGTGCAATATTTAGTTTTCAGCTTCTGGCAACAAATGGCGACAAAGCGATCAAAGGTGAAAGTGACGGTGAACCAGACAGAACAGTCTGTAGCTGAATACCTCAGTACTTCGTTAACACTGCACACAGGGGTGAGGGACAGGACACTCCAATAAAAGTAATGGTATCGGATCCAAGTGAAAATGACCTCGGTGATCAGGGTGAGTAGATCGGCCGCTGCCATGGCCACCAGGTAGCGAGTGGTGCAGGTGGAGAGGCCGCACTTTCCCCGGGACAGGATCACAATCGCCACTAAATTCACTGTGGAAAGAGAAGGGGAGCGGACACTGGGCATTACTGAACACGGTCTCCGGGGCTGAACACCGGCTCCACTTTCAGCTGAAGATCAGGAGTGTTGGAGTCGGTGCGCGGCTGCAGGTTTAACAATGTCAGACTGTGCCCGACCTGCCTGCTTCAGGGGAGAGGAGATAAGGCGACGGGCGGGGTAAAGGGCGGGGAGGGAACGAGCAGCCGCCCGCTACAATAGGCGGAATGGTCCTGCCTACAGTTAACCCCGCTCACAGTCTCTGATGGGGTCGGTTTCACAGACTTAACCGTGACCGGCCGCGTTTAACCAGGGCTCTGGGTATTCGGCATCTGATGGGGACGAGGAGGGTTCCAGAGGGAAGGCGGGGACAACTTAGGATCCGGCAGCAGAGCGGCTCCGTTAATGGATTCATTCCTCAGTTCGGTAACAACACACGCCGGTAGATCCGCGGCCACCGGTTCAGGAGATCGATCCAATTATTGACCAACAGGCGGGTGGAATCCGACTGTGACAGACTCCACAGTGAGACCTGTCCACAGGAGCGGGTGTTCACTCTGATCAATAACTCAAACACCGTGAACTTCACAATGTAAACCCCTTCCGAGCACTGGGACAACTCTGGGCAAGGTCCCACTGAAGGCAAGAACAACATTCTAGTGGGTCCCGGCAGTGGGAGAAAAAGAGGGTTAGTTTCGGCTGTCGGAAAATATGAAAAATTACAACGTTAATTCAAAGATATTTCACTGAGAGGATTGATATTCTCCACATATTGTTGTACAACGATCAACAGTTGGGAATATTGTAACAGAATCAGAATCAGCTCAGTACACATAACACACGTAGCTATAAAATTTGAATTGTTCTGCTGACTTACCAGGGACTCCAACGGCAGCAATGATCACGTACAAGACTTTCTCCACGGCGTAATATTCCCAAATATGTTGTGCCATATTCTCTGCCCAGCGACGTGTCCCTGTGAGCTACCGGTAATCTCTCGGAATGAAATGCCGGGGCAGAACATTCCCGGAGATTTTATGTCATTTTCCGTATCCACCGGGACAGTGAAGTTTCAAAAGAGTTTAAAAAAATAGAGATTTTGAAATGATTCGCAAACAGATGACATCAGTCAAGTGAAATCCCTGCTGAGACAGGTCGTAATTTATTCAGGGAATTGATTGAGAAACTCAAAAGACTGGGAATTGTGGCGATACTGAGGGATGGAAATTGGGAGCGGCATTGCTCCAGCAAAGGGGATATTGTTTCAAACTCCATCAGGTCCAACTCTCCGCCTCATGTTGTTTATCAGATTTCCTTCAATCCGCTTCACTCACTAAGGCAATCCCAAATTCCAGGGACCCTATCAGGGCTTCTGGTACCCAGTTTGAAGGTGGACTGGGCGACATTTTTTCCACAGGTTGAGGAATTAGATCAACAGATGGTCTCGGACTAAAGTGGCCCCTCCACTCTGCTTCACCACTCAATATGATCGCGGCTTAACTGATTGCAACCTCACCCCCACACTCCCGGCGAGGCTGGTAACCATTCACTCCTTGCTTGCCTGCAGTGGGTCTGATTTTGCGCCGGGACAATAACATTCTCTGCCTTCGTCACCTCTGAGCAGGAACGACCCAAATATTCACGACACTCAGAGAACAGAAACATTGTGGCTTCAGAATTGTCCGAAACCCAAATAAAACAGCGAATGATGCGGTACATCTCCCTCCTCCCTTTCTCTCTCCCTCCATCCTTACTGCTGTCCTCTTTTTGAACTGTGACACTCTCTGCTACCCTCTCTATTCTCTCTCTCTGCGCCTCTGTCTCTGTCAACCTTTCACCCCTTACCCCTCCCTCCCCTCCCACTCTCACTGCATCTCTCCCTCAGTTTCTCTCTATCTATCTCACCCATCCTTCGCTCCCTTTTGCCAACCAAGTCGCTCTGAACTCCTCACTCTCCTCATCTTCCCACTCTCCCGTTGATAGTTCACTCTCCCTCCACTTTCATCGTCTCCGCTATCTCTCCCTTTCATCATTGTACTCCCTATCTGTCTCTCCACTTCCCCCATCTCACCTCCTGCTCACCTCCATAGAAAGTCTCACCTCCTGCCCTCACTTCTCTCTCCAACGCCTTTCTTGGGAAGTGCGGTTAAAACGGTTAGACACCATGGGATGTAACAGCTGTCCCTATACCCTTCCCTCAAACTCCAGCAGCCCTTCCAGGTGAGACAGATGTTCACCTGCACCTCCTCTAATCTCATCTACAGCATGCGATGCGCCAGACATAGCATTTTTAACATCGGCGTGGTCAAGTGAAGACTCGGCGACGGTTTCTCTGAACACTTACGCTGGGGCCTGCCGGATCTGCCAGTTGCTAACCATTGTAACTCACCTTCCCACACTGATCTTTCTGCCCTGGGCCTCCTCCATTGCCAGAGTGAGGCTACATGCAAACAGAAAGAACGACACTTCATATTCCGCTTTGGTACTTTACATCCTAATGGTATGGATATTGAATTATCCAATGTTAGGTAACTAACGTGCAAATTCCCGTTTCCCCTCACTCTTCCTCGTGCCTGAGTCGGAATCGCACGTATTTATTCCCTCTACCTCCCCCTCCACCGATATTTCCTCTTCTCTCTTTATAATTCCATCCTATTCAATCCTTATCTCAAACCTTTTGTCTTTTAATCTCTCGTCTCAACCACCTGCTTGTGAAAACGCTCTTCACCTGCATCCGCTCATCATTCAACTAGCTTTGTACCCCTTCCAGCTGTTACAGCCTTCACCCCTTCGCACCACAATCAGTCTGAAGAAGGGTCCCGAACGGAAAAGTCACCTATCCATGTTCTTAGAAGGCCTAGCTAGTTCGCATGTATAATAATATTAATAATAATACATTTTATTTGTCATATGTAGGTTGGCACAGGGTCAACGGTACAATGAAATGTATTTGACAAGACAACGGGTCACCTCAGCAGTAATATTCCAAGGATAAATAAGTTTTAAAAAATTACATTAGTAAGGTAAAAAGACAATATTAAAAATAATCAACATATATGGATTGAAATGTGTTTATGAGTTCAGAAGCCTGATGGCCTGATGGTAGAAACTGTTCTTAAGTCTGGTGGTACGCGGAGCCATACTCCTGTATCGTCTACCTGACGGTAACAAGGAGAACAGCCTGCGTGCTGGGTGGCTGTGGTCCTTGATGATGCTGCGTGCCTTCCGCAGGCACCGCCGGTAGAAAATGTCCTGAATGGCCGGGAGGCAGTTGCCAGTGATGTGCTGTGCCGACTTCACCACTCTCTGTAGTGATTTGTGGCAGTGGGCAGAACAGTTCCCATATCAGACTGTAATGCAGCCCGTCAGCAGGCTCTCGATGGTGCATCTGTAGACGTTTGTGAGGATGCTGGCGTTCATGCCAAACTTCCTCAGACTTCTCAGGGAAAAGAGCCGCTGGCTCTGCCTTCTTTGTTATTGTGTCCGTGTGCAGTGTCCAGGAAAGTTCCTCAGTGATGTGTACACCGAGGAACTTAAAGGGTCACTTTCAACCTCAGCATCACCGATGTGGATGGGGAGGTGTCCCCCCCCCCCCCCGCTGTCTCCTGTAGTCCACAATCATCTCTTTCGTTTTGCTGACATTGAGAGAGAGGTTATTTTCCTGACACCAGCTGTTTAGTGCCATTACCTCCTCTCTGTAGGCTGTCTCATTGTTGTCTGTGATGACGCCCAAAATGGTCGTGTCGTCAGCAAACTTTGGGATGCTGTTTGAGCTGTGCTTAGCAGTACAGTCGTACTGTGTTGAGGATCAGTGAGGAAGCGGTGTGACTGCCAATTCTCAGCACCTGGGCCTGCCCGTCAGGAAATCGAATATCCATCCGCAGATGGAGGTCTCCAGTCCAAGGAGCTTGGGGACGAGTTTTGAGGGAATAATAGTGTTGAATGCCGAGCTGTAGTCAATAAAGAGCATTCTCACATATGTATTTCCTTTGTCCAGGTTGCTGAGCGCAGTATCTATTGCCATGGCGATGGCATCGTCCGTGGGCCTGTTTGGTCTATATGCAAACTGAAGAGGGTCCAATGTGTCAGGGAGAGAGGAGCAGATGTGAGTTTTGACTAGTCGCTCGAAGCACTTCACGATGACTGATGTCAGTGCCACAGGACGGTAGTCATTTAAACAGGAGGTTACTGGTTTCTTTGGAACAGGAACGATGATGGATGCTTTGAAGGAGGTGGTGACCACAGACTGACTCAGAGAGAGATTGAAGATGTTGGTGAACACCTCTGCCAGTTGATCAGTACACGCTCTCGAATACCATCCGGCCCTGGAGCTTTGCGGTCGTTGACATTTTTGAAGGACCCCCTCACGTCTGCCGTTTGTAAGGACCCCTACAACTCTCACAAACTTCTACAGATGCACCATAGAAAGCAATTTATCAGGATGCATCACAGCTTGGTTTGTGAACAGCTCCATAGAGGAACGCCAGACCATCATACAAACCAACCTCCCTTCTATTGACTCAATTTATAAATCACGCTGCCTCGTCAATGCCAGCAGCATAATCAAGGATGAGTCGCGCCCTGGCCACTCCTGCTTCTCATCTTTCCCATCAGGCAAAAGGTACAGAAGTGTGAAAATTTACGCCTCCAGGTTCATGGACAGTTTCTTCCCAGCTGGTATCATACAACTGAATCATAGTACCACAACCAGAGAGCAGTGCTGAACTACTGCCTACCTCTTTGATGACACTGGGACTATTCTTGATCGGACTTTGCTTATCCCCTTATCATCTATACACTATAAATAGCTCGATTGCTATTGTCTTGCCGCTGACTGGTCAGGTCGTACCCAAAGCTTTTGACTGTACCTCGGTACACGTGACAAAAATCTAAACTAAACTAATAAACTAAACTAAACTTCTCCAGAGATGCACCCTGAATCGCATTGGTTATTGTTCGTGTGCGACAGTGTGTGTGTGTGAGTCCATGCATAGGTGTGTTCGCACGCGTATGCGATCGTGAACGTTTGAAATTGTGCAAATGATTTGGTGTGTGTGTGTGTGTGTGTGTGTGTGTGTGTGTGTGTGTGTGTGTGTGTGTGTGTGTGTGTGTGTGTGTGTGTGTAAGTGTATGCGTTTGCGGGAATTTCAATGACTCAATTATACTTCCGTATCACATGTTCCCAGGTAGAGTGAAATGCTTTATTTTGTGGACAACCGTAGCAGACCTCATCTGGACAACACACAAGAGTAGCCACATTTTGGCGCCGACAAAGTTACGAACGCTGGCCGAATAGTTCTATTTCCTTGCCTGCAGCCACACCGCGGTTTCCCCTTCGTTCTCGGCGTCCTTCCTCGCTCTCTGCGGATGCTCGCGGATCCCACTTCGCTCCCGAGGCGCAGCTCCCATCGCTCCCATCGAGTCGGTAGAAGGGCTTGGCCCCGCTCACCGCGATCACTGCGCTCCTCGCCGCGAACACCCCAGGATCCTTCTGAATCCCAAAAAGTGCAAGTGTGCATGCGGGTGTGCGTGCGTGACTGTGGCAGAGTTTGTAAGTGTGCCTGTATTTGTGTCTGCAAGAGTACGTGAGCGTATATGTGAGTGTGTGCGCGTTAGTAAGTGTGGGTGCAAGTGCGATTAAATGCATCAATGTCTCTGAGTGGGAGCGTGCATGTGGGTTTGTCAGTGATAGTGTTTCTGTGTGTGAGTGTGTGTGTGTGTGGCTGTTTCACAATAGACAATAGACAATAGGTGCAGGAGGCCATTCGGCTCTTCGAGCCAGCACCGCCATTCAATGTGATCATGGCTGATCATTCTCAATCAGTACCCCGTTCCTGCCTTCTCCCCATACTCCGTGATCTGCCCATCCGAGTCCTTCACTGTTTTCCGGGCGGACAGAACGGAAGAATCGGGAAATCCAAGGGCGGAGGAGTCTGCTTCTTGACCAATAATAATTGGTGCAATCCTGGAAATATTAAGACGCTTTCTCGTTCCTGCTCGCCGGACCTGGAACATCTAACCATCTCATGCCGACCATTCTACCTACCCCGGGAGTTCAGCTCGGTGATCATCACAGCCGTCTATATCCCACCGCATGCGGACACCGACGTGGCACTGTCGACCCTACACGATGTGTTGTGTCGACACCAAAACAAGAACCCTGATGCGGCTGTGCTGGTGGCTGGAGATTTCAATAGGGGAAATCTCAAAAAGGTCATGCCCAACTTCTACCAACACATCACGTGTGTCACCAGGGGGAAAAGATCTTTGGACCACTGCTACACGCCGTTCAGGAAAGGCTACAAGGCCGTTTCTCTCCCTCCTTTTGGAAAATCTGCCCATGCTGCCATTTTCCTGCTGCCGGAGTATAAACAATGGATAGTACAGGAAGCGAAAGTGACGAGGGACGTAAAGCGGTGGGCTGACCATTCAGAGGCCATGCTGCAAGATGCACTGGGCGATGTCGACTGGAATATGTTCCAAGCAAGTTCCAGAGACGTTAGTGAGTTTGCGGAAGCGGTTGCGGACTTCATTGCCACAATAGCCGATACCATCATCCCCACGTTAAGGGTCGGTATCTTCCCTAACCAAAAACCCTGGGTGGACAGTTTTAATCGCGTGGCCTTGAATGCTCGCACCGCTGCTTACAACTCTGGCCTGGCATCCGGCAACATAGACGACTACAAGGGAGAGTCCTACCGACTGCGATTGGCAGTGAAGAATGCAAAAAGAAGATACAGGGACAAGATGGAGTCACAGATGGAGCAGCAGGACACCAGGCGCCTTTGGCAGGGGCTACGGACTATAACTAGCTACCGGTCCAGCACCCCCTCCACCGTAAGTGCCGGCTCCTCCTTAGCTGATGTCCTGAACTCTTTTTATGCACGGTTTGAGACGGGTAACACCACCAGCTCGCCGTCTACAAACAGCACCGAGGGGGCGCTGGCGAGCGAGGCTGGAGGGGGATCCACCGCCGGGGATGTGCACACATTCTCGGTGTCCGAGCATGAGGTGAGGTGGGTTCTGACGCGTGTGAACACGAGGAAAGCTGGAGGCCCAGATGGTATATCTGGGCGAGTGCTAAAGTCTTGTGCCACTCAGCTTGCTCCAGTGCTCACCACAATATTCAACCTCTCCTTGGCCAAGTCCGTGGTCCCTGCATGCTTCAAAAGATCCATCATTGTACCGGTGCCAAAGAATGCCTCTCCAGCGTGTTTAAATGACTACCGACCGGTGGCCCTCACCTCGTTTGTCATGAAATGCTTTGAGAGGCTAGTCAAGAAGCACATCTGCGCCCTCCTTCCTCGCAACATGGACCCACTGCAGTTCGCATACCGTCCGAACAGGTCCACGGATGATGCGGTCTCCCAGGTTCTACACACCGCTCTCTCTCATCTGGACAGCCAGGGGGGCTATGTGAGGATGCTGTTCATTGACTTTAGTTCAGCATTCAACACAATAGTCCCCAGCAGACCGGTTGAGAAGCTGCTGGAACTGGGGCTTAGCACCCCTCTGTGTGCCTGGGTCCTGGACTTTCTCACCGCCAGGTCCCAAGTGGTCAGGATGGGGGAACACACATCTAGCTCCCTCACCCTGAACATAGGATCCCCCAGGGTTGCGTCCTTAGCCCCCTACTGTACTCCCTGTACACACATGACTGTGAGGCCAGGTTCAGCTCAAACTCCATCATCAAGTTTGCTGATGACACTGTGGTGGTGGGCCGGATCTCCAACAACGATGAGAAGGCCTACCGGGAGGAGGTGGCTGATCTGGCACTCTGGTGTCAGGACAATAGCCTCCTCTTGAATGTCACTAAAACGAAGGAGCTGATTGTGGACTTTAGAAGGGCTAAACATCCAAGGACGTACACGCCACTGGAGATAAATGGGTCTACTGTTGGTAGGGTGAGCAGTTCTAAATACTTGGGAGTACGCATCACTGAGGATCTGACATGGGCAACGCACATTGCTGCACTGATGGGTAAGGCAAAGCAGCGCCTTTACCACCTTAGACAACTGAGGAAATTCAGAGTGTCTCTGAAGATCCTTCAGTGCTTCTACTCTGGGGCTGTAGAGAGCATCCTGTTCGGTAACATTACAGTCTGGTTTGGGAACAGCTCTGCCCAGGACAGGATGGCCCTGCAGAGAGTAGTGCATTCGGAAGAACGCACCATGGGAACTACACTCGTCCCCCTGCAGGACCTATACATCAGGAGGTGCAGAACCAGAGCAAGCAAGATCATGAGGGACCCCTGCCACCCCAGTAACGGACTGTTCCAGATGCTAAAATCAGGCAAACGCCTCCGCAGTCACGCTGTGAAAACGGAGAGGATGAGACGGAGTTTCTTCCCACAGGCCATCAGAACTGTCAACTTTTATAACTCCAGAGACTAAATTTTTGTCTACACTATAGTAACTTATTAACTTTATTTATATGCTGTAACTGTAATTCTTTTTTGTGCACAATCCGCACGCATTGCCACTTTCATTTCACTGCACATCGTGTATGTGTATGTGACAAATAAACTTGACTTGACTTGACTTGACTTGACTTGACTCCGCTATCCTTAAGAGCTCGATCTAGCTCTCTCTTGAATGCAGTCAGAGAATTGGCCTCCACTGCCTTCTGAGGCAGAGAATTCCACAGATTCACAACTCTCTGACTGAAAACGTTTTTCCTCATCTCATTTGTAAATGGCCTACCACTTATTCTTAAACTGTGGCCCCTTGTTCTGGACTCCCCCAACATTTGGAACTTGTTTCCTTTCTCTAACGTGTCCAACCCCTTAATAATCTTATACGTTTCGATAAGATCCCCTCTCATCTTTCTAAATTCCAGTGTATACAAGCCTAGTCGCTCCAGTCTTTCAACATATGACAGTCCCGCCATTCAGGGAATAAACCTAGTAAACCTACGCTGCACGCCCTCAATAGCAAGAATATCCTTCCTCAAATCTGGAGACCAAAACTGCACACAGTACTCCAGGTGCGGTCTCACTAGGGCTCTGTACAACTGCAGAAGGACCTCTTTGCTCCTATACTCAACTCCTCTTGTTATGAAGGCCAACATTCCATTGGCTTTCTTCACTGCCTGCTGTACCTGCATGCTTCCTTTCAGTGACTGATGCACTAGGACACCCAGATCTCGTTGTACGTCCCCTTTTCCTAACTTGACACCATTCAGATAATACTCTGCCTTGCTATTCGTACCACCAAAGACCTCACACTTATCCACATTAAACTGCCATGCCTCCGCCCACTCACACAACCTGTCCAAGTCACCATGCAAACTCATAGCATCTTCCTCACAGTTCACACTGCCACCCAGCTTTGTATCATCTGCAAATTTGCTAATGGTACTTTTAATCCCTTCATCCAAGTCATTCCAGAAGATTAGTCAAGCATGATTTCCCCTTCATAAATCCATGCTGACTCGGAACGATCCTGTTACTACTATCCAAATGCTCCGCAATTTCGTCTTTTATAATTGACTCCAGCATCTACCCCTCCACTGATGTAACTGGTCTATAATTTCCCGTTTTCTCTCTCCCTCCTTTCTTAAAAAGTGGGACATCATTAGCTACCCTCCAATCCACAATTGATTGTGAGACAATGTGAGAGAATATGTGGGAATATGTGACTGTTTGTGTATGCAATTGTTTGATAATGAGAAAGCATGTGACTGTGTGAGCGGTGCTGACTCAAAGGGCCAAATTGCCTCTTCCTTCTCTTATTTTCTGTTATATGATGGTGTCGAATAAGTGTGTGCCCGTGAATGTATTAGTGCGTGTGTGCGAATGAGTGCGTGTCTGTTTGTGCTAGTATGTATATAGGTCTGTCAGTGTGAATGCATGTGTGTGTGTGATTGTATGTCGGAATATATGAGAGACAATTTGAGTGCATGTGATTGTGTGTATGATGTTGTGTTCGGATGTGGGTAGGTGTGTGTGCGTGTTTGACAGTGATTAAGTGTGTGTATATGTGTGCTCACACTTGTGTGACAGCATTTGTGTAGAGACGATGATTGTGAGTGTGCAAGAATATCAGTGTCAGAGTGTGCGAGCGTGACTGTGAGTGTCATTGGTGCGTAAACTTGCATTGACATGGGTGAGCGTGTAAGTATTTGTGTGTGGTGAGTTTGTTGGTGTGTGCAATCGAATATAACTGGTGTCTGTAAATGTGCCAGAATGTGCGAGTTTTCGTGAGTGCCCGCGTGTGAGCGACTGTGAGAAAGTCAATGTGTAAGTGTCTACGTGAGTGAATATGTCTCTGTGTGGATACATAGACACATGCACATAGACAATAGGTGCAGGAGTGGGCCATTCGGCCTTTCAAGCCAGCACCGACATTCATTGTGATCATGGCTGACAGTCCACAATCAGTACCCCGTTCCTCCCTTCTTATCGTACCCCTTCATTCCGCTAGCCGTAAGAGCTTTATCGAACTCTCTTTTCAATGCATCCAGTGAATCGGCCTCCACTGCCTTCTGAGGCAGAAATTCCACAAATTCACAACTGTCTGTAAAAAAAAATACTCTTCATCTCAGGTCTAAATGGCCTACTCCTTGTTCTTAAACTGTGGCCTCTGATTCTGGACTTCCCCAACATCGGGAGCATTTTTCCTGTATCTATCGTGTCCAATCCCTCAATAATTTTATATGCTTCCATGAGGTCCCCGCTCATCCTTCTAAATTCCAGGGAATGCATGCCCAGTCTCTCCATTCTTTCATCATATGACAGTCAGGTAATTAACCTCGTGAACCTACGTTCCACTCCCTCAATAGCAAGAATGTCATCACTACCATTGACGTAGATTTCGGCCTGTACTCCATCAAGCTTTATGAAGTCATTAGCTACATACTTCAACTTGCTGACATTGAAAGAGGGGTTATTGTCCTGACACCATGTGACTAATTTCACTATCTTCGCTTTTTAGGTCGTCTCCTCGTGTTACATTATTCGACCCATCTCAATCTTTTCACCTGCAAACACGTTGATAATATGAGAGCCGTGTTTAGGAACATAGAAACATAGAAAACAGATGCAGGCGGAGGCCATTCGGCTCTTCGAGCCAGCACCGCCATTCATTGTGATCATGGCTGATCGTACGGAATCAATAACCCGTGCCTGCCTACTCCCCATATCCCTTGATTCCACTCGCCCCTGGAGCTCTATCTAACTCCCTTAAATCCATCCAGTGATTTGGCTTCCACTGCCCTCTGTGGCAGAGAATTCCACAAATTCACAGCTCTCTGGGTGAAAAAGTTCCTTCTCACCTCAGTTTTAAAAGGCCTCCCCTTTATTCTAAGACTGTGGCCCCTGGTTCTGGGCTCTCCCAACATTGGGAACATTTTTACTGCATCTAGCTTTTCCAGTCTTTTTTTATAATTTAATATCCCCTCTCATCCTTGTAAACTCCAGTGAATTACAAGCCTAGTATTTTCAATCTTTCCTTATGTGACAGTCCCGCCCTCCCAGGGATCAATCTCGTGAACCTACGCTGCACTGCCTCAATTACAAGGATGTCCTTCCTCAAATTAGGAGACCAAAACTGCACATAATACTCCAGATGTGGTCTTACCAGGGCCCTATACAACTGCAGAAGGACCTCTTTACTCCTATATTGAAATCCTCTCGTTATGAAGGCCAACATGCCGTTACATTTCTTCACTGCCTGCTATACCTGCACGCCAACTTTCAGTGACTGGTGCACAAGGACACCCAGGTCTCGTTGCACATCCCCCTTACCTAACCTAACACCAATGAGATAATAATCTGCCTCCTTGTTTTTGCCGCCAATGTGGATAACCTCACATTTATCTATATTATATTGCATCTACCACGCATCTGCCCACTCACTCAACCTGTCCAGGTCACCCTACAATCTCCTAACCACCTCTTTACAGTCCACACTGCCACCCAGCTTTGTGTCATCCGCCGACTTGCGAGTGTTGCTTCTAATTCCCTCTTCCAAATCATTGATATATATAGTAAACAGTTGAGGCCCCAACACCGAGCCTTGCGGCACTCCGCTCGCCACTGCCTGACATTCTGAAAAGGAACCATTTACTCCTACTCTTTGCTTCCTGTCTGCCAACCAATTTTCTATCCATGTCAACCCTTTGTTTGGGTTTGGCCGCATGGTCGCGAGTGTGAAGGAAGTATAGTAGCGGACTGAAAGCGAAACCTTGTGAAAACATCTCTGTAATTTTTTGCTGTCTTGGGCAGAACTATTCCCAAACCCGTCTGTGGTCCATCCTCACCTTATGCTTTTCAATGGTGCATCTGTGGAGGTTTCAAGAAGATGTGCGAATCTCCTCAAGAAGACGAGTGTGCCTTCTCGCTTGTCTGATCCGCATGGTTGATCCAAGACACATCGGTGCTGATATTAACGGCAAGAAACTTGAAACTCAACGATATACACTAACACAGAAGAGAGCCTGATTGCGCATGCACTTCGCCATGCTTCCAGAATTTAATAACTAGCCCCTTCGTCTTGATGCCATTGAGGGAGAGGCTATTGTTCTGACACAATGTGAGTAAGATCACTATCTCTTTCCTGAACTCCGCCTCATAATTGTCCCTCATCCGGCCCATCAGAGGGTTGTCGTCAGCGAACCTGTTGACGAAATTAGAGAGAACAGCGGAGAGTGTGAAAAGAGAATCGGAGGGGGTCCGATAAATCATCCTTGCAGGGCGCCGACGTAGAGTCTTGATGGAGGTGGTGTTGTCACCTATCGTCACTGACTGAGTTCCGTTGGCAATCGATCCGAGGAAGCAGTGGCAGAGGGCGGAGCACATACCTAGGCCCTGGACAGACGTAACACGGCCGCATCGCCACACACCCCTCTCCTACCCACCCCCCACTGTGGACACAGGTACACACGGCCGCACGGCCACAAACGCCTCCCCTCTCCAACCCCCCACTGTGGACACAGGTACACACAGCCGCACGGCCACAAACGCCTCCCCTCTCCAACCCCCACTGGGGACACAGGTACACACGGCCGCACCCCCTCCCCTCTCCAACCCCCCACTGTGGACACAGGTACACACGGCCACAAGGCTACATGGCCACACACGCCTCCCCTCTCCAACCCCCCACTGTGGACACAGGTACACACGGCCGCACGGCCACACCCCCTCCCCATCCTCCAATGTTGACACAGGTACACATGGCCACACGGCTACAAACCCCTCCCCTCCCCACCCCCCACTGTTGACACAGGTACACACGGCCACACGGCCACACCCCCCCCTCCCCACCCCCCACTGTGGACACAGGTACATACGTCCACACGGCCGCACCCCCCTCCCCACACCCCCACTGTGGACACACGTACACACGGCCACACGGCCACACGGCAACATCCCCCCTCCCCACCCCCCATTGTGGACAAAAGTACACACGACCACACGGCCACAAACACCCTCCCCATCCCCCACCGTGGACACAGGTACCCACGGCCACACCCACCTCCCAACCCCCCCACTGTGGACACAGGTACACACGGCCACACGGCCACACCCCTCCCCTCCCCCCACTGTGGACACAGGTACACACGGCCACACCCCCTCCCCTCCACACCCCCCACTGTGGACACAGGTACACACGGCCACACGGACACCCCCCTTCCTCAACCCCCACTGTGGATACAGGTACACACGGCCACACGGACACCCCCCTTCCTCACCCCCCACTGTGGATACAGGTACACGGCCACACGGACACCCCCATCTCTCCCCCCCCCACTGTGGACACAGGTACACAAGGCCACACGGACACCCCCACCTCCCCACCCCCACTGTGGACACATGTACACACGGCCACACGACCACACCCCCCTCCCTTCCACACCCCCCACTGTGGACACAGGTACACACGGCCACACGGCCACAAACCCCTCCACTCCCCACCCACCACTCTGGACACAGGTACGCATGGCCACACGGACACACCCCTTCCCTCCCCACCCCCCCACTGTGAACACAGGTACACACGGACACAAACCCCCTCCCCTTCCCACCCCCCACTGTGGACACAGGTACACACGGCCACACAATGTCAAGCTCAGGCCTGTGCAGACCTTTACTACCATAATTATCAAACTGATCCTGGTCTCGAGTTAGTTTCCATACCTGGCCACATTAGTTTTCAGTTCCTTCTTGTCCACAAGGAACATCGCTCCAATCCTGTTTGTATTTCATAAATGGGCATCACCGTTTTCTGGGGTAGAGGGTACTCGAGATTCGGATATATCCGAGAGAGTGAAATACATCTCATTTCAGTCACTCCAGGGTGAATTGATATTCTGATCTTCTGATCCCAACGTAATCATCCGTATGCCCGTTGCTTTATGGTCTGAAGATCTATCCCGTCAGGACAATTCCCACAAATCATTGGCAATAAATTCACTTGTTGGTCTTAGCAACTGTACAACGTAAAGAATCTGATCAATTGTTGGTCGTCTCACAGCCAATTTATGCTTGTGATAAATCTAGACTTCTGACTCTACACCGATTCAAAGGTAAGTATCACATTATTTAACAGAGAGAGAGAGGCAGGGCATAATATTCCGTGGATCAAGTGTTAGTAAATGTTATTGAGTATTTGGATAACATTGACATGGAGATTTGTTGGGCCTGTGTCTCTGCTGTATGACTATGACTCTTGATCCAGTCTCTGCACGTTTCTCCGCATGTGGTATCACCGTCCGTGGTTATAGCAGGACTGTACTACAATTTTCCTTGTGTGTCCGCGCTGGGAGTGTGAGGACTATATTCCCTGGAGCGAAGGAAGCTGAGTGGTGATGATATGAAGGTGTGTAAAATCACGAGAAGAATAGATAGGATGAATGCAGACTCTTTTATCCAGGATGAATAATCAACAATCAGATGTAGGTTTAAGATGAAAGGAGCAAGATTTACTAGTAACCTGAAATGAAGTCTTGACGCAAAGAGGGTGCTGGGAACATGGTACGTACTTTGATAAGATCATTCACTTCTGACAATACATGTTTTTGCTTAATGGACGGACGTCATCTGAGTGTTCTGAATATATGTATTCCTGTATTGCAGGTGCCGGGCAATTAATACGGCCCACTATACGTTATCAGGTGTTTTCGTGCGACCATGCTCCTGTGCCCACTCCTCACCTTGTCTTCGCATTTGTCCAACAGTTAATTCGTGGTTAACCCCCATTCAACACCTTATTTTGTGTATCAACACTGTTTGTGTTGCATGGACAATCTTAGTAGCCATCATAGTTGTTAATTATGTCAGATCAGTGGCTTAGATGAGATTCGGCTGGGCCTATTGTTGTCACATGTTCTGAGGTACAGTGAAAAGTTTCACTTTGCACGCTGTCCATTCAGTTCAGATATGCCATACATAGATACAATCAGTTAACGTCCTGCAGATGGAGCGAGGACGAAGATACAGAATGCAAAATATTGTTGGTTATTTCCATTAAATCCTGAAATGTTCGTGTATTTGTGAGAATGAACAAAATTTCCTCAAGCTACATTGCTTAATTCTGCTCTTCTTCGAACCGGACAGGTGCAGTTGGAGATTCCGTGTTCTGTGAAAATACAAGGTAAAGAATGTCTGCCAAACATGTTATTTAAGTCTGCTGAAGTGTACGTCTGGATCAATGGATGGGATGCAATGCCATGAAATATCCCCCAAGGATCGCGTTGTTGTAGACAATTAAGATGAGAGGCGTTTTAAGTTTTAGATTCGGTTTTAAGTTTATTATTCTTACATGTGCCGAGCTACAGTAAAAAGCTTTGTTTTGCATGGTATCCAGACACATCTCATAATACCATATATAGACAGTATCAGTTCAAAGGCGACGACATAAGCTGGTGGGGATATGGAATCACATAGAAAATGAACTGCCAGGGGAGGTATTTGAGGCAGAAATTGTAACAAAGACTGAGACTGTTTCATGAATGAGATAGATTTAGAGTAATGTGGATGAAAGATGGAGAGGACGGATTAGTGCAGATGGGGCACATTGGTCCGCATGGGCAAGCTTGTGAAAAGGCCTGTTACCGTACTGTAGAATTGGATAACTCTATGACAAGAGACAGAGCAATATGGAAGATACAGAGTGCAGAATATAGTTCGAAGCATTGGTGCGTATTGTAGTGCATCAATTACTTCGATCATTTCTAGGATCCGCAATGACAGAGTGCATTTTGCTTGGGCAGCTTACACCCCAGTGGTATGGACATTGATTTCTCTAACTTCAGATACTTCTTCTGTCCCTCTCTTTCCCCTCCCCTTCCCAGTTCTCCCACTGTTTTCCTGTGTGCTACTACATCCTATCTTTGTCCCGCCCCCTCCCCAGACATCAGTCTGAAGAAGGGCCTCGACCTGAAACGTCACCTATTCATTCTCTCCTGAGATGCTGCCTTTCCCGCAAAGTTATTCCAGAATTTTGATATACCTTCTGATATCCGCAATGGTTTAGAGGCGAATTGAACAGTACCCTAGTATATGGAGGGACCGTTCAGAACACGATAACAAAGGAAAATAAGCTACTGCTTTATCCGGTAGTGTTCGCTTACAAGCTTCTATACCTTGTGCATGACTTGAGTAGGGGAAAGAAGAACTGACAGGTTTGGACAATTCTTCGATTACGTTGACCGTTTTCTTTTCGAGGCAACGTGTTGTGTAGATGGGGTCAATGGCGGAACGTATGGTCCGTGTGATGGAGTAACCTACATTTATAACTCCCTGCAATTTCTCGCCGTCTAGACAGGCATGCACCCGATACAAAATGTGGTCCAACCCGTCAGGATGCTGTCTACGGTACCTCCCGAGAACACTGTAAGAGTTACTGTTGACATGTAACATTTCCTCATACTCCACCTGAAGTAGAGGCGTTAGTGCGCCTTCTTGGATGTCGCATCAATGTGCTTGCCCCGCGACAGAGTGTTGGTAAGTGTAATGCATGCAACTTGTTCTCAACTACTTTCAATTCCATACAATTGGTGCAGATTTGGGCTTGTACTCCAGGTAAGGGAGGTATAGCAGTGGACTGAAAACGAATCCTTGCAGGGCTCCGGTGTTATTCTGGAGGAAGTGTAACCTGTTCTCACTGACTGAGGACTGTTGGTGCTAAAATCGAGCATTGAGGGGTAGAGTAGGTGAAGATGTCTCTGTCCCTGCGTTTATAGAAGATCGACACTCTAACCCCTATCACATAGACGTACACTGCTGAATGCATAATGTAGTGCGAGGCGATTCCTATTTTCAATATTAAAAGGGAACTAAATATTAAAAGGGAACTTATATTAATCCATAGCTGCTCACATTAGTATTCATTTGCCTATTGTCTACAAACACATTTGACCCAGCCCTGTTTGAACGTAATGAGTTATCATCACTTATATTCTGATGTACGGGGTACTGGAGGTTCAGATATATTTGCAATCGTAAATAGCTTCTCATCACAAGTCTCTCGATGGTAAATACTTACTGCGAAACTTGTGTCCTAAAGTCAATACCCATATATCGGTTGTACAATGGTTTCAACATCTATCCCGTCCAGGCCTCGCAGAATCCCACATTTACAGTGTCATTCAATTCACTTGTATTCTTCCAAACTGCACAGCGCAGATGATGTGATCAATTGTGGTTCATTTGGCAACTCCTTCATCCGAGGGATCAATCTCAACTTCAGCCTCTACATCGCATTGTAGGTAAGGATCTCCATCCTTACAATGTATAGTATCAGGGCATGATATTCTGTGGATCAGGTGCTAGTAAATGGGATTTCGTAAATGGATAGCATCGACATAGTTGCTTGGCTCCTTTCTCTGCTGTGTGACTCTATGACTCCCGGACAAATGTGCGCACGTTGCTCCATTCGTGCGATCACCGTCAGTAGTGAGAGCAGTGCTTCGGTATTATTTCCCTGAGCTATACCGAGTGATGATAACTTTATTCCTTGGAGCGCAGGAAGCCGAGAGGTGATCACAAAGGCGTAAAATGGAAAGAGATATGTTGAATGCACATGGTATTTTACCCAGGACAGGGAATCAAGAAACAAAGGTCATGGGTTTATGGTGAGAGGGCAAGGTTTATAAGGAACCTACCGGGAGGAATCCACACCCAGACGGCGATGCGTGTATGGAACAATCTCACAGAGTCGTTAGTTGAGATATGTTGAGTCGAAGCTGGCATCTCTACAGTCACGACGTTTGTAAATATAGCTGCCATCTCGACAGCAGGAGGACATAAATAGGTAACCAACTTTGGTTATTTTTGTTGAACAATAAATGTTCGTCAGGAAGTGATGCTGCAGCAAAGTCCAGGTGCGCTGACGCGCCAGGTTACACTCCAATGCAGAGTGCGGTACAACACCAGTGTTTGCTTGCTAGCACTTAGTGAAACGGGGCCACATCGTGCATTAGCTTTACCAGCATCGGAGCTTTGTTAAGATCATCCCTTTGTGA
>NW_027602143.1:0-47666 GCF_053455715.1 Rhinoraja longicauda | reverse complement strand
CCCTCCATAGATGTTGCCTGACTGCTATGTTCCTCCAGCAGTTTGTTTTTTGCTTATCCCTGAGTCAATGTCACAGGGTATAAGGCATCCATCATCTTCTAGTTAGCAGGTGCCTTGTTCTAGGTTTCTATGACAACGATAATGCTCATTCTTACTCCTCACTGTTGATAGTGTGTATAAAGATTGGTGTACGGAGTAATAGTCCCGTGGGACTCTGGCCAGTGGGAGGTTGTAGGTCAGAGGGCTGGCTGCTGTTGCCCAGTCTCCTTGGTTGGGCTGGAGTATCATCTCCTGAATGAGACCTAGAATCCCTTCTCCCACTGACCCATTTCCCAGCACCACCAACTATTCCAGTTGCCCATTCTGGAATTTAACACCTGATTTAGCTATGTACTATTTTCTAAGCCAGCAAATGCTTTATTCTTTCACAGATGAGAATGATGCGAGAAGGGCTGACACTTATTGCTCATCCATTTAAGTCCCTGAATTGACTGTGGACAGTTCAAGTCAACCATGCTATTGGAGTCACGTAGACACCAGACTAGGCAGCTTTTTTCTCCTGAAGGACATTAATGAACCAGATGGCTTTTGTATCAGTCCAGTAATTGAAGGGTCACCACGACTGATACCAACATTTTTACTGCAGATATATTTCATTGATGAGCTGAATTGAAATTCACTGACTGATGGGGACTTAGAACTGTTTAGGCTGGACCATGACACCCTATCCTCAATCCACTTGATCAATAATCCCACTGCTAATGTCAGAATTATGATATTGCAGCTCAATCATGGCAGCTTGATATTTACAGGACTCAGAAGGCTTTCCACAGCTCTGTCCTCTCCGCTAATAAGCGTTGAACACATAATCTAGGCCTGTACGTCAATGAGCTGGGAGTTTACCTGTCAGTGGCCACCCAACCTTTACAAATGGCAACAAAACTCTTCACTGCTCCCTCGTCTATTTGTGTGTGATTTTATTGCTTAAAGATTGGCTGCTGTACTTGCATTCACAGTTACTGCAATTTCTTTGGATATATGCTCATTCTTAAAAAATACATTGGAGGATTGAAGATTTCAGTACTGCTCAAGACACAATGAATGATGATGGAGAGAGACCGGCATAATCGGGCCTAATCAAAGCAGTTTCTAGTGGCAACAGATGTTCATGAGCCATGCTCATTATTCCCCTGTCCTCTTCCCGAAAGTCCTCCCAATGTCAAGTGAGCTGCCTAATTTGGTCAGATTTATTCCAGTGAGTATAATGGCAAAAAAATAATCTCCAGGCCCCAAAACAATGAGACAACCTCCGCTGTTCACATCACCAATATTTCAAAATTAACGAAGAAAGTTGGTCCTAGAATTTCGTGAGGCATTTAGCTCCCTCCGAATTGCTCGCAGCAGAGCCCAGGAAATTAATCTTTTATCCCTGGGGACTCCAGGACAATCTAGGAGAGAGTTAGCAACAGCAGCCAGCTTCCGAGTTACACCCTCCCACTGGCCAGCAGTCCCATGAGAGCTAACTTTACACGATAATGTTTCTGCACAGCTTCAACATTGAACTTTCCAGTAATTAATTATAATTACCACACAATGAGTCTGCGAGCTGTTATAATGGGCGACTTTGTCATGTTTTGGTATTTAGCCTGCATTCTTTTTAAAGAGAGCAGATACAATTATTTCTGAAAGAGTTAATGAGCACCGTGTTTCAGCAATATTGGCCCTGCAAAAAAAAATTTTGCTTAGGAATGACATCACACAACCACAGGACAAAATGGCACATCATTACAGAGAAAGAGGACATATCATTACAGGACAGGACAGGAAAGCACACCATTGGAGACAAGATGTCACATCATATCAGACTAAGATAGAACACTGATATAGGACAGGATGGCACACTATTGAAAGGCAGTTTCATATCAAGTCATGGGAAATTATGCCATTACAGAACGAGATGCCACTGCACATCAGGACCAGATGGCACCCTATTACAGGACAAGTACCACAGCACGTCAGGACGTGATGGCTTACCGTTACAGGACAGGTGCCACACCACACCAGGACAAGATGGCACACCATTACAGGACAAGTGCTGCAACATTTCAGGAAAAGGTGGCACTCCATTGCAGGATGAGTCCCACGACACAGCAGAACAAGATGGCACATCATAACAGGACAAGTGCCACAACACATCAGAATAGGATGGCAAACCATTACAAGCTGGGTGCTGCAACATGTCAGGACAAGATGGCACTCCATTACAGGCTGAAATGATATATCATTGCAGGTTGAGAGAGCAAATGATTCGCAGATGGGATATCACAATATATTAGGATGTTATGTACATTACTACAGGACAAGATGTCATGCCATTACAAGACAAGACATCGCACCATGGACGGATGAGAAGTCACAGCGTATTGTGGCTGGTGCAGCAGTGCAGCAAAATACAGTGTGACGGTATGATGGGATGAGATGTTATACCATGACACAACACCTGGCACACCATATCCTGACATCATGACAGTGTGCCAACAATCCAATTTTCCCAATTTAGAAACACAGAATGTTCCTGAATTGTAAGAACCTCTTTTGTCAAGTGAAGAATGCAATCAGATAGATACTCCTGTGATGAGATCTATTGATTTTCTGGAACCCTGTTTACTTGCTTCATTTAAAGTCACCCAAAATGCTCTGCATGCTTAAGTGAGCATATGGCTATGGATGTACAATCTCTTTTTCCTTTTCTACATTATTGCAAATATTCTAGTTGTCTGAATGGCAAATGTAACAAAATGTATAACATTGTTGCCTCATAACAAACACACTATGGAACTCTATTCACCCCCACAGAACACTGTATAGGAGAACAATATTAGCTGAGGGATTGTGTGCAGCTGAGTTTGACTGCACTGCATTTTACTTACATTGAGAGGTGCTTCCCAACAGAAATCTGCATTATCTTGGAAATTCCAAAACTCTTCACACCCAGTTAAGTACTTTTGAAGTGGTCACTGTTGCCACTGTCTTCACAGCATGCTCCCACAAATCGAAATATAATTCACAACAGGTTAATTTATCATTAAATGTTGGTGGCAGGGTAAATATCGGCAGTACACTTGGCAGAACCCTCTACCACATGCAAGAGTTAGCTGTGGGTGGCATAACAGTTAGTACCATCATCCCCCATCCCCCAGTTCCAGAGACGGGAGTTCGATCCTGACCTCGGGTGCTGTCTGTGTGGAGTTTACACATCCTCTCTGTGACTGCGTGGTCACCTCCGGTTTCCCAAAATCAAACTAGTAGATTAATTGGCTGCAAGAGAGGAAAAAGTTGCTGGGCAGCAAGGAATCGAGGATAGGATCTATGGGATTGTCGATTGGCAGTGGTCATGGACTTGAATGGCAGAATGGGCACTTCCTGTAAAATAGCATGCAGAATCTTTTGCATTCAGCAAAGAGAACAGATTTATCCAGAGACAGTCATAATTTTAACACAGCTCCGTGAATCAGACCCAAAGTCTGTCAATGAGAACAGCTGGAAGAATAGATTCCGACAGCGAGGAGATTGATGAAGCAGTTACATAGAGAATAATAACAGAATTCCTGTAATCAAGATTCAGCGAACCAAGTGTTCACCCTTATCCTCAGTATCATAACCAAACCTCATGGCTGCCTTTCTTAATGGCCGGATAATTATTAAGACGTCTCAGTATACTTTGCAGGAATCTCTGAATTGATGGGTTATTATCCCTAAGGAAGAGGCATCAAGCTGAGTACACCTTGGCAAAATTAAAACCAGATTTGCTGCTGAGGAGCTGGTCTCAGGAGGTGATCTCGATCCCGTGGATCGGGTGATTCAAGCTAAGAGTGAGCCAGTGAATAGGCAAAGGGATTCTGTTCAAAATTGTTGACCAAAGGCAGATGCAGAGCCTTCAATGCACAGGTTGAGGAAAGGAGTGGACCAACACACATGCAGCATATCTACCATCCCTTTCCCAATGTCTTAAAGCACCTTACGGACAGTGATGAACTGTTGAAGTGAGTTCAGTGTTATACCACAGGAAACCAAATATGTATTATAGGAAATTCACATGAACAGCCAAGTGAAATTGAGCAGGCAATCAAGATTGCAGTGACGTTCCTTGCTCTTCCAAAGTTGATTGCCACAAGATCTTTCATACACTCTGGGACAGCAGGCAGAGCTTCTGCTTCATGTCTTGTGCAGAAGGCTGTACCTGCAGCAGTGCAACACTGCCCCACACTACTGCACTGGAGTGTCAGCCTGGGTCACAGAGACAGCACCACACATGAGTGAGTGATCTGGAGTAGGCACAGGTCTGGCACATAAATTGCACATTAACCACGAACGTAGGAATGACTTTCCGAACTGCTTTGCTTCCACAATCTATCTGCTAACATTTGCTCTCAGAACACTTGATCTCGGCAAACAGCCGAATGACCTTTTTCTGGAGGTACTGGATAAGCTATGAGAGGCATAAGGTATTAAAGAATTCTGTGCATTTTCAGATTATACCCTGGCTGACTATTCTGCGGCTCCCAGGGGGCCATTCAGCCCACTATGGATGTGCAGCTGGCCATCCGCGAGTCACGGCGCCAGGCGGAAGAGGGCTCTGCCCTAGCCAGCTGCCTGCCCCTTTTCCGGGGTTACGTCCGCGCCCGGGTGGTGTTGGAGAGCGACTGCGCTCTGTCCACGGGCACCCTCGGGGATTTCCGGGACCGCTGGGGTGTTGAATGCATTCTGGACTGTAACATAGTAAGTAAGGATTGTGACATAGTTGTATAGTAGGTCATTTAGTATATTTGTTTGTCTTGTATTATGGTGGTGGGATCTGTTTTGTTTTATTGTATTGTAAATATTATTTTTAATAATTAAATAAAAAAATTGAAAAAGAAAAAAAAACTGTGGTTGTGCTGGCCGTTAGGAAGTCCTCTCAATTAACCCTGCTTTCTGCCTACTCCTCACAGCTATGCCAGATGAAACTGCCGTGGGTTGAATGGATTTCAGCCACATCTCTTTATACAAAGTATAGCTTTTCTATTAACATTACTAAGTTCTAGTGTGGACTGGTTCAACACCTCCAATCTATTCTCCTCGCCAACTCATTTATAATAATTGCACAGGTTCACACAAAGTCTTTGTACACCTGTATGGTTGTGAATGACAAAAATATAATCACCTAGAGAAGGACCACTCTCGGCATCAATGTTGAATTGCCTGTTAGTCAATTCTTATAACACAGAAAATTCACAATCCACATAAACAAGATTTCAATAAACAATGAGTTTTCAGCTCCAAAGAAACATCATCAGAGGTTTTATATTTCTAGTTTTGCCATCATCACTTTCCCTGGGACTCCTGTGTATAGGACTTATCCCAAAGATTGTGTGACATTAATAATTTTACCTGTTGTGTGAGTGCCTTGGTTACTATCTTAGTGCTTCTCTCCCCCACCCGAGTCATCCGATAATCAACCCTCATTACATTGGATCTACCTAGTACATACCAGCTCTTCCACCACTCTTCCACCTCACCTCTTTCTACCAGCTTTCTCCCCTCTACTCCATTAGTCCAAAGAAGGATCCCAATCTTAATTGTCATCCGTCCATTTCCTTCTGATTTATGGGCTGTTTTTAGGGACGCACTCAGACATGGACATCAAGTGCTGCTGGAAGATTATCAACTAGGTGAAAGACATTATTTTGTCTGCCCAAAACTTGATGGGTTTGTTTTTGCACAGTGAGATGTCTGAAGGGAATGTTGCCAACTGGCACATTCCAGAATGCAGGAGTATGTGCAGGACGTGCTGAGGTTTAGTGCAGACAATGCAAAGGCACTGTGGGGAAAGACCCTTAGCTGGGGAAGGAGCACAGTCGAGGGTCCTTCCACTACTGGACATTAAGGGACTGCAGTGAGGAAACCCATCAAACAGAAGAGAGTATTACCCCAGGGGCCACATGAGTGGCAATGCTGCTCTGTACAAAACAGATGTGCTAACACTGTGTATAAAACCAGCAATAGTGTATGTATAGACTAAGACAAAAGTTGGGCTTATTAAGGGATTTGTACTGTTTTCTTTTGTATATCAATTTTTATTGTGTATAAAGTTTATTTTTTAACCATATAATAACCATATAACAACTACAGCACGGAAACAGGCCCGTTCGGCCCTACCAGTCCACGCCGACCACTCTCTCTGACCTAGTCTTACACTGCCTTGAGGACATAAAATGTTGGATGGCACAGAACTTCCTCCAATTAAATGAGAGCAAGTCTGAGGTCATCCTATTCGGCCCCCCCGACTCCATCAAATCGATAACAGGCAGTCTTGGAAGTCTATCCTGCCTAGTCAAACCGCATGTCAAAAACCTCGGCATGATATTTGACTCTGCATTAAAATTTGATAAGCAAGTCAACGCTGTGGTAAAAGCCAGCTTCTTCCAACTTCGAACCATAGCTAAAATCAAACCTTTCCTCCAATTCGACGACACAGAAAAAATCATTCACGCTTTCATTTCCTCCCGCCTAGACTACTGCAACTCCCTATACACTGGGATCAGCCAATCTTCCCTGTCCCGCCTGCAACTGGTCCAAAACGCCGCAGCGAGACTCCTGACGGGTACCCGTAAAAGGGACCACATCACCCCAATTCTGGCCTCTCTCCACTGGCTCCCTGTACGGTACAGAATCAACTTCAAGTCAAGTCAAGTCAAGTCAAGTCAATTTTATTTGTATAGCACATTTAAAAACAACCCACGTTGACCAAAGTGATGTACATCTGATTAGGTTCCAATGGAAAAATAGGAGGACTTCAAGCTCCAAGTCCTCAAGCTCCTCCTATTCACGTATAAAGCCCTAAATGGACATTCCCCCCCCCCCCCCCCTACATCAAAAATCTTCTAACCCCCCTCTCTAACTCCAGGTCCCTCAGGTCGGCCGACTTGGGGCTACTCACTATCCCGCGGTCTAGGCTTAAGCTCAGGGGTGACCGTGCTTTTGCGGTTGCACCTCCTAGACTGTGGAACAGCATCCCTCTCCCCATCAGAACTGCCCCCTCCATCGACTCCTTTAAGTCCAGGCTCAAAACCTATTTCTACTCCCTAGCGTTTGAGGCTCATTGAGGAGGCGCTGTGAACTGTTTGCGTGCTACTGTATGTTTCATTTTTTTTCCTTAGTACCTAATCAGATGTACAGCACTTTGGTCAACGTGGGTTGTTTTTAAATGTGCTATACAAATAAAATTGACTTGACTTGACTAGTCTCATCTACCTGCTCTCAGACCATAACCCTCTAATCCCCTCTTATCCATATACCTATCCAATTTACTCTTAAATAATAAAATCGAGCCTGCCTCCACCACTTCCACCGGAAGCCCATTCCATACAGCCACCACCCTCTGAGTAAAGAAGTTACCCCTCATGTTACCCCTAAACTTTTGTCCCTCAATTCTGAAGCTATGTCCCCTTGTTGGAATCTTCCCCACTCTCAAAGGGAAAAGCCTACCCACGTCAACTCTGTCCGTCCCTCTTAAAATTTTAAAAACCTCTATCAAGTCCCCCCTCAACCTTCTACGCTCCAAAGAATAAAGACCCAACCTGTTCAACCTCTCTCTGTAGCTTAAGTGCTGAAACCCTGGCAACATTCTAGTAAATCTCCTCTGTACCCTCTCCATTTTGTCGACATCCTTCCTATAATTTGGCGACCAGAACTGCACACCATACTCCAGATTCGGCCTCACCAATGCCCTGTACAATTTCAATATTACATCCCAACTTCTATATTCGATGCTCTGATTTATAAAGGCAAGCATACCAAACGCCTTCTTCACCACCCTATCCACATGAGATTCCACCTTCAGGGAACAATGCACAGTTATTCCCAGATCCCTCTGTTCCACTGCATTCCTCAATGAAAGGAAAGGGTCAACCAGCAGGTTTCCCAGTCTCAGAGCAAGGACATCCGAAGAAAGCAGCTTTGCTGATGGACCATGAGCAGCCCATAGGTTCAGCACAGGTTCAGCATGCCAGGACAAGCATTAACTGGGGTAGATGCCACACCTCAGCCATCACTCTGGAATCCAGAACTCATGGCAAGTCAATGTCTGAAAGCCAGCAGGTCTGTTACACCCGACAACTGCTAAGCTGAAGACTTCCAATATCCTGTTGGTTATTAGCTGACAAGTGGATAACTTATTTTGAGCTTTAATTTGATCTATTGAGTTGTAAACCTATTGTTTAAGAGCCCATGAATCTTGGCCAAGGCAGTTTTTAACACCTCTGAATAACTTGGGAGAATTGGTTCATTAGTTCAGCATTTAAACTTTATGCACTCTATAAAATCAGAAGAGATGCAAAAATAGTAAAGCCATGTTGAACACTTAGCATTGTTCCTGGCCTGAGCATGTGCTGTTTCGATCTGCAGACAAAGACGACCAAATGCAACTGTTGCTTTACTTTCTCAACAAACACTGTTGAAGCTTAATGATCATTTTAACAACACGTGAGTGGAATGATATGGAACACAGTGAAGCCGTGTCCTCGGTGACATTGGCCATCTTGCAATAGTGAGATTGTCTCTAGTTAATGTTTTCATTCTTCTAAAAGATTCAATGGCATTAGCCACGAATGGCTGATCCTAGTGAATGGCAGGGTTGGCTTGTAGTGCTGAATGGCCTACTCCCACTGGGGAAGAGAGGTGGGGTGGGGGGGAAAGGTGAAAGGGAGGAAGGGACTCTATCCTGTACCCCGCCTGGATGCACACCCATTTCTCCCAATATCTCGCCTCCTGGCTTTCCCCCCATCCCCTTTCACCTATATCCCTTCCTGTGGCTTCACATTTTGCATCTCCTCTCCTTATCTTCTTTTCATCTCTGGCCTTTGTCCACCCATCTGCCAATTGAACCCCCTCAACTGTTTCAACCTATCACTTGCCAGACTTTGTCCTGCCCCCACCCAGCTTTCTCTCCCCTATTATGGTCAGTCTGAAGAAAGGTCCCAACTCGAAACATCGGCAATCCATGTTCTCCGAGAATGTTGACTGATCTGCTGAGTTACTCCAACAGTGGGTGTCTCTTTTTAATCTGGAAAGAGGTGCTTGACTTATTAGGAAAGATTGAGTAAATAAGGTCTATACTCTCTGCTTCAAAAGATTACAGAGATGACCTCATGGGAACATGAAATTCTGAGGGGTTTAAAAGAGTAGCTGTTGTGAGGAATCTCTGTCTGGTGAAGAACCTGAGATTGGGGTCATGTCTCATGATCGGGGCTCAGCCACTTTAAGTTAAGAAAAGAAAAGTCCTATCTTAAAGGATTGTGAATTTGGGGAGCAGTTGATGCTAAGCTATTAAATATAGATAGATAGTTAATTGGATTGTAAAGGAATCAATACTTTTGAGGATTGACAGGGAGTTTGCGATAGAGGTGAAGATCAGGTTGCTAATAATCTTATGAAAAGTGTAGCTGACTCAACCAAGCTTCTTCTGTTCAGATGCTTACAACGATATTTTGAACAATTTATTGCACCTGTTGAAGAAAATAAATTATATCTTCGGAGGTGGCTCACAGAAGGTTCATTGTGATGGTCCTAAGTACAGAAGGGTGGTCTACGAGGAAAAAGTTAAACAAGTGCAGTACAGTGGCACCGCTGGAAGAGCCAGTATCTCACAGTGCTGGACACTCTGGTTCAATCTTGCCCTCGGGCACCATCTTTGTGGAGTTTGCACGTTCAGTCTTTGGCCACGCGAGTTTCCCCCCAGCGCTATAGTTTCTCCCCACAACCCATAAACTGCTGGTTGTTAGTTGCATTGCCCATTGTAAATTGCCCTGACTGTAGAAGGGTAGGCTGATGTGAATGTAGGGAGAATTTTTTTAAATGGGATTAATGTAAAGGGATGGTTGATGGTCCATTTGCACGATGAGACAGAGTGTGTTTTTGTGATGCATCTTCCTACGATTCCAAAAATCTATGACTGACGAAGTTGGGACTCTACTCATTGGGGTTTAGAACAATGAGAAACAATCTTATTGAAACATAACAGATGCTGAGGGGGGCTCAGCTGTATAAACGATGAGAGGGTGTTTCCTATCATGGGAAATTCCAGAACAAATGGCAAGGTCTCAATTGATGCCAATTTAACACTGAGATGAGGAAACATTTCTTCTTTTTGACCTTTGGAACGACTTCCCACAGAAATGGGGGCAGAGTCCTGGCATGTATTGAAGGCTCAGACAGATAGATTTCTAATCAGTAAGGGAATCCAGGGTCATGTAGAAAGGGTGCAAAAGTGCAGGCATGTCAGAGCAACCATGATTTTATTGAATTGCAGAGCAGGCTCAAAGGACTGTCGGCATATCTGTGTTCCTACTATTTATGGTCATGCACTTCCTTTCTCATCCAGGGAATTAGCCTTCTAAATCTATTTGGAATTGGCTCCAAAGTCAACTGTGCTCTTACAAAAGCTTGTCAAATAGCAGCAGGACTTTCTTAGTTCTGCTTTCCAACCTCCTTGTGTGAAGCTGGATGTATCAGCTTTTTTTCTACTTGTTTGATGAACCTGCAGGTTTACTTCCTACATCCCTGAAGCAACACAGCAGGACCCACTTTGTGATTCCTCACCTTTTCAACGAATATCGACTTTTCTACTCTTTCAACCAAAGTTGACAACCTCTCATTTTGCTCCATCTGCTATCACCTTTTTCACTAACATAACCCTCCTAACAACTCTCTTTCCCTCTTAGCTTTGTACAACTGGCTAATGTATATTCATCCTCGTCTTTTAATCAAGGTCATTAATGTAAATAGTTGAAATCTCAAAGCCTAAACCATTAAGTATTTCTCTTTATTTATGCTCTGACATCTCGAGCGAGCCATAGTTACGCCCCACAGGCCCTTGTTTAGTAATACCTTTCTGAGTGACACCTTCTTCAATGGTCTTTTGAAAATCCACATATATCACATTCATTGGTGTACCCTTGTATGCTCTGTTACTTACTTCCTGTAAAATGTTATTATATTTGTCAAACATTATATTTTCTTCATAAAACCATAATACCCTAAGTGCCCCATTACAGCATAATTTCTAATGGCTTCAAGCACTTTGCCAATAACTAATCTCAGGCTGACTCCCCTACAGTTTCCTACTTTACTTTTTCTTCTTAAGAAGCATATTAAAGGGAAGAAAACAAGTAACTCAATTTAGCACAAACTCCCTTTAATAGAGCACAACACATATTCTGAAGTTGAAGCTCAATAGCAAGAGTTGGCAGTCCATGTTCTCTAATTATCAAGCCCTTCTTTTTTCCCATTGGCTTCACTTTGGAATGGCGCGCACAAAGATGGAAAAAAATTGCCGACCTCTAAAACTGAGTGGTTTGCCTCCTCACTTCTAGATGATAATTCATGAAGCAATTAGCCAAAATAAAAACTGCTGGAGGAACTCAGTTGGAAAGGGAAATGGACAGACAATGTTTCAGTCTGGGACCCTACCAGCTCTAATGTGACTGCTTAGGGTCAGTGGACTGGTCCCTCAAGGTGGGTATGAGATTGGAGTCTCATTGAGTTTTAGACAAGATAAGGATACTAAAATTCCCCTCACCCCACCCCCCAAAGGGTTGAATAATGGTTTAATGACAATCTAGAGCTTCATGTAGTGTAAGAAAATAACTGCCGATGTTGGTACAAATCGAAGGTATTTATTCACAAAATGTTGGAGTTACTCAGCAGGTCAGGTAGCATCTTGGAGAGAAGGAATGGGTGACGTTTCGGGTCAAGACCCTTCTTCAGACTGATGTCAAGGGGGGGGGGACAAAGGAAGGATATAGGTGGAGACAGGAAGATAGAGGGAGAACTGGGAAGGGGAGGGGAAGAGAGGGACAGAGGAACTATCTAAAGTTGGAGGTCAATGTTCATACCGCTGGGCTGCAAGCTGCCCAAGCGAAATATGAGGTGCTGTTCCTCCAATTTCCAGTGGGCCTCACTATGGCACTGGAGGGGGCCCATGACAGAAAGGTCAGACTGGGAGTTCTCCAACTTTAGATTGTTTCTCTGTCCCTCTCTTCCCCTCCCCCTTCCCAGTTCTCCCTCTGTCTTCCTGTCTCCACCTATATCCTTCCTTCCCCCCCCCCTGACATCAGTCTGAAGAAGGGTCTCGACCCAAAACGTCGCCCATTCCTTCTCTCCTGAGATGCTGCCTGACCTGCTGAGTTACTCCAGCATTTTGTGACTAAATCTAGAGCTTCATGATCATTTTTGCTGATTCCTGGTCAGCTTTCTCAAATTGAATGTTCTCAAACAGCCTTGGAGGATGCAAGTTCTCATTCTCTGGATACTCCTGTTGTCCCCTTAAAATAGTCTAAAAATAAATTAATCTGCTTGGATTAAAGCAGCAGATTTATCAGGACCCTGCCCACATTTAGGAAAATCTGACTATCAGGCTGCACTTGTACTCCCCACAAGCAGAAACTGAAGCAAAACGATTTGGAGCAGAAAGTCATACAGCGTTGGTCTGATGAAACAGACTAGCTCCTATGTGACTGTTTTGGGTCAGTGGACTGGTCCCCATTCATGGACTCAGTAACCATTCTAAATGAATACACCACTGCCTTCAGACTTCATCAGTGTGCAGAGGACTAAAGAAGTCAATCTAAGTGTTTCCCAATCGGAAACCATGACTAAACCGTGGGACTCACTCTCTGGTGAAGACCAAGTCTGAGGCATTCAGATGTGCAGGAAGGAACTGCAGATGTTGGTTCACACCGAAGATAGACACAAAATGCTGGAGTAACTCAGCAGGTCAGGCAGCACCTCTGGATAGAAGGAATGGGTGACGTTTCAGGACGAGACCCTTCTTCAGACTTATCCAAGGCAATCAAATCGGGTGATCCTGAACTGTACGGGAAATCTAGGTACAACCATCGCAAAGTCATCAGGGACATTAAGATAGAATTCCAAACTAAGCTAGTGACCCGGGCCAACCATACAGACACCTGTCAAATTGCGGCCAGGCTTGCAAGCCATTACAGGCTACGAAGTGACGTTGAACAATATCTCTGACAATGCATCCCTCCCCGATGAGCTCAATACATTCTAAGCTCGTTTTACATAGAATATCAGTGGAATAATGTCACGGTGGCGCAGCAGTAGAGTTGCTGCCTTATTTAGTTGCACATTCAACTCCACAATTGCAACTTAACTTCCTGCCCCATAGATTGCTACCAGTGAGGATTGGTGATAAAACATCCTCCAAAATAATTCTTAACACGGGCGGCATGGTGGTACAGCGGTAGAGTCATCGCCTCACAGTGCCAGAGACGCAGGTTCGATCCCGACTACGGGCGCTGTCTGTACAGACTTTGTATGTTCTCCCCGTGAGCACATGGGCTTTCTCTGAGATCTACGGTTTCCACCCACACTCCAAAGAAGTATAGATTTGTAGGTTAATTGGCTTGGTATAAATGTAAATTGCCCCTGGTGTGTGTAGGATAGTGTTAATGTGCGGGGATTGCTGGTCGGTATGGAATCAGTGGACCAAAGGGCCTGTTTCCATGCTGTATCTCTAAACCAGACTAAACTAAACTGGTGCCCTGCAAGGCTGTGTTCTCACCCCATACTATACTCTCTGTAGGGTAATGACTGAGCAGTCAAATTCTGCTATATATCCATTTCGAAGATTGTAGATAAGAGCATGGTGATGTTTCAGATCTGAATGATTAGGCACAGTACAGGAAAGCAATAGAGAGCCGAGTAGTATGATAGCAAGACAACAACCTCTCTCTCAATTTCTGCAAAACAAAGCTGGTTATCAACAAGCAGAGTGTGATGCACACCCTTGTATGTATCAATGGCACTAAAATAGAGATGGTTGAGAGCTTCAAGTTTCTAGGTGGAAATATCCCCCCAAATTTGACCCAGTCCAACCATTTTGATGATATGGCCAAGAAAACAAAACAATATCTACTTCCACAGAAGACTAAGAAAATTCAGCGTCTCCAATGACTTTGACCAAGATGCATCATGGAAGGCATCCTATCCAAATGCATCACAGCTTGGTCCGACAACTACCCTGCTCAATATCACTAGAAATTGGACCGAAGGGCCTGTTTCCACACTGTATCACTCTGTGGCTAGGTGATGTACTTAAGCATGGTATGATTTACCTGGATGTCACTCAAAACAAAAGATTTCACTATATCTCGGTACACATGACAATAATAAACCAACACCAAAACCAATAGGACTTCAGACTTTAGTCTCGCTCTCAGTGAAAGCAGATCTATTTTTAGATTATCGTCCAAAACAGACTAGAATATTCAAAGGCTTTAGGGAACATGAAGGATCAATTATATTTACATTCTAACCAAAATATGAATCATGTTAATCAGGGAATGAAACAGTAGGAACAATGGCAAAAGTGAAGGGAAAACAAGTAGAGGACGTATGTAAAAGATTTAGTTCTGAATCAAGAGGATTAACATTGCAATTGGTCCTCAACGATTCAACCAGCTGTGTTTCTGTAAAGGGTTGGCCATACACATCAATGTAACGGACTGCACTACAATTTTTTCATCAATTCAGTGCCTTCTTTCCAGTAATAATCAACGGAGAATCTGCAGCCAAATTGTAGTTTCAAGCCAATGCTGGAGTACAAATTGGTTCAGTCACCACCTTGGGATGAGGTAAATGATGGAAGCTGGCATTAAGTAGGTATCAAAGTCACTGCACATTATCACAACAAGTATCAAGATACCATTTCAAATTTGAAACCACATGGGAGAAACATGCAAATCATTTCAATCTGAATTCAAATCCAACTCTAACTGATGGGATGGGAGAAATAACCAGGAATCAGTCAAAAATGATCCTGAACTGTTGGCCTCTTGAGAGGGAATCTTGATACCTTTATCTAGTCCTTCAGTCCCATACCCACATGATTGAATCTTAAATTGGCCTCTTGAAAGGAGCTGAACCACTGAACTTTAGGGATTGGCAATTATTGCCGGATTTGTGAGCAATGGTACAAATTGAAGGCTGCTGACAGCGACCTGAAACATTAACTCTTCTTTCTCGCTCCAAGGATGCTGTCTGATCTGGTGAGTATTTCAACTACTTTCTGTTCCTATTTCAGACTTCCAGTATCTACAGGATTTTCTTTGAGCAGTCCTGCATTGAGATAGCTCAAGGATGTCTTGAGTCAGTTGCGAACAGAGGTGGACCCAGAAAGCAAAATGGCAGTAATTGACAACTTTGCTCTAGGGAGGCTTTAAGTTGGTTAATGTGGCAGGTAGAAAATTCTTATACTGCGGCAATAAGTAATGCTTCTGCAAACTCAGAGCAGATTAAAGACAGATGTAATCTGTGCATATCATGCTTGATATGCCTGGATGCAATTGACAGCACTTCAGAAGTACTTAATTAACTGTAGAGCATTATGGGATGGCCCGGGGTCAGGAAAAGCGCAATTAGAAATGTTAGTTTTTCTTTCCTTCTCGTTTATTTTCCAGTGCCATGTCTTGGCCTGGTCTCATTCTTCCATCCTCATTTTGCAAGCAAGAATAAAGGTTCTTGAGGAAGCAAGCAGAAATAAAACGGCCCCATCATATACGGAGCCTGTATGTGTACAGTGCCCTCCGCAATGCTCTAAAGAACTTTACACCCACTTAGCCAATCATTAGTGGAATTTAGGTAGTGAGGTAATCAGGTTACACGCAGGATATTCCACAAATGGCAATTTGATGATGTTTTAGTGCTGCTCATTGAATAAATATTGGCAAGACTGCTCAAAATTGTGCGATGAGCTGTTTTACATTCAACCAAGAGGTAAGGACAGTCCTCGTCTGGAAGATGTCACTGATAATGTTTTATTGTTCTCTCTAAACTGTACTTCGGGTATCAGTGTTGATTACAGGCAGATGCCTCTGGACTGGGACTTAAAGCTCCTGACTCTAAAAGCAACCATGCTACTCATTGAGTCACAACCGACACCCCATTGAGGATGCAATCGCTGTTCAATTTACTACACTGGGAAACATCTGTTTAGTTTTTGGCATGCAGTTTGCAAACATGTGTTGTGCCATTGAAAATAATTACTGTATGTCTGAAAGTACCTCTGCCTTATGGAAATAGTGTGAAATAAGGAATCATTGCAAAATCTGTTCTAAATTCAACCAGGTGAATGTGGCGTGGGGATAATGTGCTTGCATTATCCCACTTTTAACAGCATGAGATAGCTCCTGGGGTACATAAGAAGTTTTCATGTTCAGTGTGCTTACAGGTTAGTAAAAGTTATTTCACTGGAAATGTTACTGAAACAGGTTATAAAAAGGATTGGGTTTTTTCTTGAAGTTTTATCTTTACAATAAAGTAATGAAAAGGAAAACTATTTAAAATGAAATGAATGAAGGAGAATTGGGTGGGAGAGGGCAGATGATCGGGAATTTCAAGCCAAGTTAGAAGTGGCTCAGTGGAAGTTTGTGTTGATTTGTTGCTGGCGGCTCAGGCGGGATGGGGGAGGGGGAGTCACGGGTCAGGCAACACCTAAATAGGCAAAGTTGGGGCAACTCTGCAACTCTACCTGCATGAACTGGGCTGCAGCAGATGTGGGGCCTATGTACACACTTTGCCTTGGTGGGGGATTCAAAGAGTGATACAGTGTGGAAAGAGCCCCTTCGGCCCAACCTGCCCATACCGGGCAACATGTCCCAGATACACTAGTCCCACCTGCCCACTTTTGGTCCAAATCCCTCCAAACCTGTCCTAGCCATGTACCTATCTAACTGTTTCTTAAATGTTGAGATAGTCAACTGTCTCAACTACCTCCTCTGGCAGCTTGTTCCATACACCCACCACCCTTTGTGGGAAAACGTTACCCCTCAGATTCATATGAAATCTTTTCCCCTTCATCTTAAACCTATGTCCTCTGGTCCTCGATTCACCGACTCTGGGCAAGAGACTCCGTGCGTCTACCCGATCTATTCCTCTCATGGTGGGCTGGGCTGGAAGAGGAAAAGAGTAGTAGCTCAGCACCACATATCTGTCGTGCGCTGATCACACCGCGTTCCCCTTTTGATGTTTAGGTTAACGGAGCGGCCAGGAGTATGAACGGTGCGAACCTCGCGTGGCTGAATCATGTTCCTTTCCCTGAATCGGGGACGGCTAAGATGTACCACGCTGGGTTAATAGTTGCACAAGTGTCCACGGGTTTTGGACCAGAATGGATGGGGCGGCAAAGCTGAGTATTTCGACACGGGTGAGGGTTAGACAGGAGTGGGTCTCATTGTCAGCGCTGTTGTCTGGGCGCGGGGGCTCGATCGTTTAACAGCACCGGCTTCACAACCTTTACATCGGTTACCTAGCAACCTCCACTCTATACCTCCTTCTATAAAAGCCCGTCTGGTGCAGAATTATGTGTGAAAGACAGCTCTGTAAAGAATTGCAAATACATTAACCTACGACAGCAGCTGAAGTGGTTAAGTGGCGCGGGTTACAGGGCTTGGCAGATTGGGAGCAGGGATAAGGTTTTTCCCTCGGTACAGTCTCGAGTAGCAGTCCAGTGATGGACCAAAATAAAACACACTGGTTTAGCCAATCTGAACAGAAATGGGAAGAAATATATCATCAGCGGGCGGATGTTCGGAATACTTTAGCCAAGAGTTGTGCAAGTGCGCCAGTCCATTCGAAGCAAGGACTGAAAGACCCTTAGATATTAAGAGACTCAAGGGATGTGAGTGAGATTGGTGCAGGAAAGTGGCGCTGAGTTTAAAAGTCAGGGAGTTATCGGAGGGCACTGGGTGGGAGGGGCCGAGTGGCGTGCCCAGCTTCTATTTCTCATATCGTTCCCACATCTTATAAATGAACAGGTGCTTTCGTTTTGCAGATAGGTCGTGGCGTTGATTTTGAGGAGGAGTTCGCGATTCCCACAACATCGCTGCCTGCCTCCCAACTGGTGAATGGGTTGGGAAGTGAGGGCAGGGGGGGGGGGGGGGGGGGGGGGCTGGAGAGCAGAGCGAAAGGTCCGGTAAATGGACCCATTCCTTCGGGAGAGGGGGGAGGGGAGAGGGGAGAGGGGAAAGGGAGTGGGCAGGATAGAGTAGCAATGTTCTGAAGTGAATCTTGTTCGCGGTTAATGCCAGGCCACAAGCCCAGCGGACATTGCCCGAGGGTCCCGCTCAGCAGATTGAACCACTTCTCATATTGCGGCCTACTTCAGCTCCCAGTATGAACATTTTGTTTTCGCACGGATTCTTATGTAAGCAACGCCCACACTAAACATTAACAATTTTCAACGATAAGATTTTTAATTAGACATTTATGGACAACTCTTGCCCCCAAGCCTAACTCGTGAAACATCCCATCTCTCTTCATCCCAACAGCCATTACATGCGGCCCCAATCGGAAAAGAAAACATAACACATCTCTCTCGCCCGCAGTTACAAAACCAACTTTCACCAGAACACAAGCCCACACCTACAGTAAACCACGTGCCCGTTTCATCATCTGCATTTTACTTGCTTCACTTCGTATCATATAGTCATGGAGTCTAACAGCATGGAAACAGGCCCTTCGGCACAACTTGCCCACACCGGCCAACATCACTTCATGCTCTAAAACCATGAAGATCCAGTTAATGTTGAGATTTGGAGTGCACTGTTGTGTAAAAGGACGCTTTCTCTTTTCACTCATTTTGCGACCAAGCTCCGAATGGCATTAATTTGATCCAAGGCAAACCATTTCAGACTTACAGGTGATGAATTCCATCGCCGCAGCTTTGTGCACCCAAATAATCTGTCCTGGCCTCTTTGTAGATTCGTACCGACATCCCCAATAGCAATGCTCCTTCTAACTGTGATCTCCAACTTAATACATCACTCGGGGCACGGTTCAGTGTCTCATCTCTGACACAATGGGCTTTGGACTGGAATTCCACCATGGAAAGATGCTCATGTCCCAGGGTGGGTAGGCTGGTGGTGCGACGGTTAATTTACCGATCGCGTAAACCACAAATAGACACAACGTGCTGGGGTAACTGAGCAGTTCGGGCAGCATCTCTGGAGAACATGGATTGGTGACGCTTTGGGTCGGGACCCTACTTCAGACCGAAACGTCGCCCATTCATGTTCTGCAAAGGTGCCGCCTGACCCGTTGAGTTACTCCAGCATTTTGGAGTAAATCACAGGCTTGGGGGCGGTAGCATTCGAACTCAGTTAACCATTTGGATTTTTAAAGCAGTCTTTGGGATAACCACGAGGACAACTTTCCTTCACGGGAGGAGCTGGAGCTGATGCTCAGCGACCACAGACATCCAATGCGATTGAATTGTAAACAGTTAGAAAGTCACGGTTCAAAGGTAAATGGGGTTGAGCAATAAACACTAGCCTTTCCAGCCACGCCAGGTTTCTGATCATTGAATGAATAGATACAAATCTCCAGTGCACCTCCGAGGGAGTGCTGCCGTGTCAGGCGGGTGTCCACTGTGTGAATTCTCCAACAGAAGCTTTCTCAGCTGGGCGGGAAAAAGCCATTTTGCAAGTAGCAAAATTTCCCCCCTGCGACCTTTAGCTTAGTTTGGAGATACAGCCCACTGAGTCCACACATACCATCCATCACCAGTTCCCACTTTCTCATCCACCTCCTACCCAATAGAGGCAATTTAGAGACCAATTAATCTGCATATGTGGGCTGTAGAAGGAAACCGGAGCCCCCCTGGAGGAACCACACGCGGTCAGAGGGAGAACGTACAAACTCCACACTCGTGGTCGGGATGGAACCCAGGTCTCTGGTGGTGTGAGCTCTAACAGCTGCGCCACTCTGCCGTCCTGGCCATTGGACTTTGTCATTGCTGTCTATTGGAGTAATGTGAATGAATATTGTGTACAGTTTTGGTCTCCTAATTTGTGGAAGGACATCCTTGTAATTGAGGCAGCGTAGGTTCACGAGATTGATCCCTGGGATGGCGGGACTGTCATACGAGGAAAGATTGAAAAGACTAGGCTTGTATTCACTGGAGTTTAGAAGGATGAGAGGGGATCTTATAGAAACATATAAAATTATAAAAGGACCGGACAAGCTAGATGCAGGAAAAATGTTCCCAATGTTGAGAGAGCCCAGAACCAGCGGCCACAGTCTTAGAATAAAGGGGAGGCCATTTAAAACTGAGGTGAGAAGGAACTTTTTCACCCAGAGAGTTGTGGATTTGTGGAATTCTCTGCCACAGAGGGCAGTGGAAGCCAAATCACTGGATGGATTTAAGAGAGAGTTAGACAGAGCTCTAGGGGTTAGTGGAATCAAGGGATACGGGGAGAAGGCAGGCACGGGTTATTGGTTGTGGACGATCAACCATGATCACAATGAATGGCGGTGCTGGCTCGAAGGGCCGAATGGCCTCCTCCTGCACCTATTTTCTATGTTTCTATGAATCGGCTGTGGCGGGTTCTGTTTTACAATTATTTCTAAAAGTATGTCATTGGTTTAAGCTGGGACGATGAGAATAAATCCAAACCTCCCTTTGTTGCACGCCTCGATGCACCCTATTAGATGGTGAATGCACAGTAATTCTAGGCCAACACTGCTCAACTTTGGTAACTCGGAGAATTTACACTTTCCGAGCTCCAACGTACACCCGGCACTTCGATTGACGGGTTACTTACGGAATCAATTCGATTCCACGGCAGACTGTTCGAGCAATCTGCTGCCGCAGTCTCAATGTATTCTGAGTGGAGTTTGGGCGATTTGTTCCTGAGAGAGGGAGGGGAGGGGGGGGGAGCATTAATCCCGCCCGAGCCCGGGATTAATGCCCACGCAACTGAAAACAATCTGCGCGGAGCTACGGAGCAAATCCCATTGGTTTTAATTAATTCCATCCCTTCGCTAAACTTCGGCGCGTCAGCAGCTGTTGAAGTGGGAGGGGAGGTTATGGATGCAAAGAAGTCAGTCCGCGTTCATTATCATACGCACAAGTGCGTGCGGTGAAGTACAGGTACGATGAAAATCTTGCTTGCTGCAGCATCACGTACACATAGACTGAAGTACACACAAAAACTTAACATGTATTGAGTAGCACAAAGCTGTAGAATGAACAAAGCATATACATCAGATACTCGCACTGGTAGTTTGTTAATTCGACATGAGTGCAATTGATGTACAACACAAAACAAATGTCTACATCAAAGTGCAAATATTAATATCTGAAACAAAGATGCAACAACAGGTTCTGCTCTGACAACACCAATAGTCTCCCCCCCCCCCCCCCCCCCCCCCCCCCACAGAACAGCGGCGTTGCTGGAGGGGCTGTGGTGAGAGTGATATACTGGCATGACTAGATGTACTGGCTCAGCAACAGAGAAACAGATGTAATGCTGTCGTGGTTCCAAAACAAACCAGGGACAACAGGTGACAGGGGCAGAGGCACCAGCAGGGTGAAACAAAAATGAATCTTTTAAGACAGAGGCCGTGGCACCACACGCGTTGGCGGTGCACATGGCTTTAATGCCGCGAACGGCGAGGAAACCGACTGCTTGTGCTGATAGTCACGGCACTGGCGGCGCAGTTTATGCAGCAGCCAATAATCGTATTAAATGCGAGGCTTTTTTTTTGTTGCAAAATTAAACCTTAAAACATAACTTAAAGCAAAACTTCACGGCGCTCCACTCTACATTACAAGGGCAATTTACATTCCCTGGGTGTGCAGTGAGGTGGGAATCGCGGCCGCACGTTTCTTCACAGTCTGCTCCTACAAACAACAGGCGGAGAAGCAACAGGTGGCGTGGCATGAACAGTAAACCTTGGGCGCCACAACTCGGAGAACTCGGTCAAGGCGGAACAAGGAGTTTCTGGGTACTGCAAACTCTTGATCATGTATCGGGCCTTGGGGTTAGACTTGATCTGAATCGGAGTCTGAAATGGCTACCACTTAGCCTGGACCAACAGTTGCATGCATACAAGAGTGCTCAGTGAGAAAACTCAGACAATCTACACTTCATCCGACATTGTCCTCATCACAGCTTCCTCTTTACGACATTGACACAAGAGGTCAAGCAACGATCCCACGTGTAAGAGAATAATACTATCAGCTTTCCACTTATCTGCGTTCTGCAGCGAATCGATGCTATTACCGCGCTGGGGTCTCGGCCTTAGAAATAAGTCAAACTCCTCGATAATATCTGGGAAGCTCAACACTGCAGAACATAAACCTGCTAAAGAAGCGTGCATTTCGCTAGCGCTTTAATCAGAGTCTCTCGGAAGGTGATCCATATACAATTAATTATCCTCGGCCCACATTCCTAGCTGGGTGCAAGGTTAACACGCAACAAAATAAGACTAACATAAACAACCTGTCTACTGCGGGCTTTCTAGTAATGTTGGTTACGTGTGGAGCATCGACCAGGAAAAATGATTTGAAAGTGGCCAAGGCATATTTAACCCAAAATCCAAGGAAATCCCATTTAAATACCGTCTGTCAACTTAATTCAGTCAAGGAGGTTTGTCGAGATTACTGCCATACATAGGATCAATGATTAATTACCACAGCCAACATGCCATTTAATAGATAATGGATGTCAGACTTTGAAAACATTTATTTCCTTCAAGTATAGCCTGATATATTATATTAATGCACCGGTAATAGTCCCTCAGTTCCACTGGCCCTGTTGAAGTCCCATCGAACCCATGCCGCTAACTGTAACTTCTACTAGACAATCCCCAATGCTTGTAGAGTCTGGCTTTATGGCCTTAGAGAAGGAACAGCCTGGCTATCCAAAATTGGTGCCGAGATTTTTTTGACGAACCGCATCTACGGCCAGACAAAGAAGCCATAAACGAGGTGAAAGGATAAATGTTATTGCTTGCTGAAACTCGATACCAGGCAAGTCTGTATACAATGAACAAGCTAGTTTCAAGATTGCCACGCGTCTCCGGAATAAAAACCAAGCAGAGAATGGGTTGCATGATATCTGGCTCAGGGCGGAACAGCAGGAAGTTGAGGTTGAATACGTTGCATTTACCGACTCTTCAGAACGAAATTGGGACTAATGGGAAGAGATCAGAATGCAGTCTAGGAGAGATTGGGTTGGTCCAACGAAGCTGAGGCAAAAGGAACTGCAGATGCAGGAATCCCGTGCAAAGCACAACGTGCTGGAGGACCTCAGCGGGTCAGATAGCACCTGTGGAGGGAATGGATATGCGACGTTTCGGGTTTGGACACTTCTAGAGTTGACCGCCTTCAGCAGTTTTACTACATTTTGTGACATTTCCCGGGAAGGGTGGGGGGAGTTGTAGAATGTTTAAGAAACCTAACAGCCTCGTGAGCAACCCTCCCTTGAATCACTGTATGGCAGCACAACAAAAACATCACACAGTGTATGAGACGACATGGAAACAGGCCCTTTGGCCACGAGTCCGCGCCGACCGGCGATCACCCCCATAAACTAACATTATCCTACACACATTTTTACAAATATACTGAAGCCAATTGACTCTATAAACTTGTACGTCCTTGGGGTATGGGAGGAAACCGGAGCATTAGGAGAAAACCCATGCGGTCACAGGGAGAACGTACAAACTCCGTACAGACAGCACCCGTAGTCAAGATTGAACCGGGGTCTCGAGCACTGTAAAGCAGCAACTCAACCGCTGCGCCTCGCCCTGTTCTTGTCCGGCATAAGGTACAGACTATCCCCCTCTGTGGTGAACCACCAGACGCTTCCCTTCTGTTATCAGGATTCTGAACGGTCCTTCCATAAGCTGGGGTACTGTCTGATTCACCTCTACCCCCCATTGTGGACATTGGCCTTTGTCTGTGGAACTAATTGCACTACAATGCTGCGAACTATATTCTGCACTCTGTATCTCCCCCTTTGCTCTATCTATTGTGCTAGATTGTATTTATGTACAATATTATATTATCTTATCTGTTTGGCTAGCATGCAAAATAAAGCTTTTCATTGTACCTTATTACTCATGATAGAAATAACCCTGAACCCAAAGACAGAAACAAAACCTACCTGACCTTAATCAGTGAGTCAAAAATATTTAATTGTCATATGTGCCGAATACAGAACAATTAAATTCTTGCTTGCAGCAGTATAACAGGCATGTGAACATACAGTACACGCATGTAATATACAAAAATGCACAGATAATATATAAAAAATCAATAAATTGATAATCACAATACTACTGCAGCTTCGGTATGAAACACTTAATGATTGGGATTCAATCACTTTAAGAAAATATTAAACTGTTAACAGGGCTGACCAGGGAAAATGTTCTGCAACAGAAAAGGCGCCAGGCCTACCGTTTTGTCTAGTTATGAATGATATATGAGAAAGAAAACTGAAAGGAGTCTCTCTCATCTCAAACGGAGACCTTTCTCCGTGTGGTGGTGTTGCAGAATCAAATGACGTTCTTTTAAGAAGGAGATGAGGTTGAATTTCTTTAGTCAGAGGGTGGCGAATCTGTGGAATTCTTGGCCAAGTCAGTGGGTATTTTTAAGGCAGAGAAAGGTAAATTTTTGATTAGTACGGGTGTCAGAGGTTATGGGGAGAAGGTAGGAGAATGGGGTCAGGAGGGAGAGATAGATCAGCCATGATTGGATGGTGGAGTAGACTTGATGGGTCGAATGGCCTAATTCTACTACCATTGCTTATGAGACCACTCGACCCGCTCTCTGAAGCTGCCTTCCTCTCTGGCGGTCCTATCATAGTTCTCATATGTCCCATTGACATGTTACCATTGAATCTGCTTCCCTCCCTCCCAAACCCCCCACCCCCTCCATTTTTGAGGGAGACCTTTTCAAACCAAGAGAACCCCTTGCCTTGAACATCTCCAGTTTTCTTCCTGATCTTTGGCTCGATTAATTCACACTTCTCCCCTCTGATGGCCACCTCTTCTGGTAAGGTACAAATATTCTCTCACAGCTCCAGTTCAGTCAGGCATCATTTTGATGTACATTCTACGTAGGATTGTCTCAGATCCAAACAGAGCGACGCAATATTTGCACAGCCTCCTTGCACAATTAACTTTCTCCTTCTTGAATGAATCTAGCAGTATTTGTGATGGGACTGCTGGGGAATGATTGGAAACTCATTGATGCGGATACTAATGCAAGCATGCTTAGTCCAATATGCATATGAAGGGCTTCTCCATTGAAAGATGAAATATGGTGCGGGATTACAGTCCAACCACTGAGAAGTCCCAGCACCTCCCAATACATGGAAACGTCACTGGAATTCAATAATTTAAAGTTTAATTTAAATATCTATCCAAAATCTTTGATTACAGCAACTTTGGACAAATGCTTGCGTTGTCTCTCCAGCACTGAACAAGGGTTGAGCTGCAACATTAACTGAAGCAGACACTTCACACTACCCTTCGCCACCCCCCTCTCAGCGGGCTTTGACCGATCGGCTCTTTTCCTCGAAACTATCCCCAATATCGGGCTGAATTCAGCGCCGAACACACAAGAAAGTTCACCGGGCACTCTTTAAAACTTTCTACCCAGCGGAAACTTCTTGAGCATTGCAACCGAACCCAAGCCGACAGTTCAGCCAAAATGCGCAAAGGTCCAGATTTACCGAAGTTAATGGGCACAAGGAGTGTTCTCAAGGTGCCGAGATTTAACACCACTAAGCCCTTGGTAAAATAAAGTCAGCCGGTGGGGTGGCATGTTCGATCGTGCACTTACGTGCGCGTTGACAATGTGTACCATCCGCCCCGAGATGATCAGTGCAGACTCAGTGGAATCCACACCGTTTCGATAAATGCGGAATGGAGAAGCCCTTTTGCTTAATTCTTTGCTTCTCGGGGACATTGATCTGCAGACCGCTTCAACCTGTTGTATGGGAGAGGCTGCTGAGGGAATCCGGGCTGTTCCCTTCTGCACGCTTCAGTGAAACCGCGCCCTACATTTGCACATGATATCGCCTCAATTGACGACCCAGCGCAATTCCTTTATTTGTTTGCGCCCCGATGTCTTTGGGAGCCCATTTCACGCGACCTCGCCTTCCACCGACTGTGTTGCCTCGGTTCCCTGGGCTACCACAGCTGGGGGTAAGTGGAGGCATTTAACACGCATTTGGCCATAGAAGATTGGCTTGCATGAGATGAACCAACTACTTCACAGAAGAGCGAGCTACCCGGCTAGATTTATTCAGCGATCGCCAATAGGTTAGGCGAGACTCAACACACGCCATCTACACAGAGATATATTTACACACACTGCCCTCCGTCCTTTAGTCCAAAGCCCGGCTACTTGAGGGGGACCCACCTTGGTCAAACACCCTTGATGCAAATAAATGCATTCAAAACATATCAACGAGACATTCCTCGCTCGCAAACACATCACTGGGTACCCGAGGGGTAGCGGAGACCGAAATTCCACGACACCACCATTTCCATCTACTGGAATAAGCGTAGGCGTCTATCCGGATGACCCAGCGCTGATTCACACCATCGCGCGCCAATTCGTGTATATTGTTTGGAAGGCAGAAACATTAGGAATCCATCACAACCCACCTCCCCGTTCTTGCTCCAGTCGGTGCGCCAGTTTAAAGCGGACTCGCGGCCATCGAAGGCAAGGAATTCAGATGCACAGGAGAGCAACAGGAGAGATTGGGAAACTTAAAGGAGGTTGAGCCATTCTCACCCGCAAAAAAAAACCCCAAAACCCTTGGTTTTGCAGCAATTAAATAAAGAAATGATTGGCGGGGTTAAGACGTTTGATCTGTCAGTTGTACTGAATTATAATTCAAAATATGAGCCATCACGATGTTGAGCATTGTGCCTCGGTTTTACGACAACTCAGGGAGTGAAGATACGTCTCAGTGAAGGAATTGGTGAAAAATAAATGAATCAACAGCTAAAGTACAGTCGCTGTACATAATTAATGGCACATAGTACAGAACGATACCGTTCGGCCCACTGCGTCAGAACTAGCTCTTTGTAAACGCCATTCAATTAGTTCAATTCTCTGCTCTTTTATCAAAGACCTGCAGTTTTTGCCCCTCAATTATTTATCCTCTTTTGACATTACTCTGGACCCGCGGCGAATTGAGATTAGAGCAGGTAAGCAAGTCCAAACTCCACCATCGTCAACCCTACTCCTTCTTGTCCGTTTGGTCTCCGACCCTGCCGCCATTGGAAATTGTAGCCTTTCATGTATTCTTATTAAAGCCCTCCACTACATCCGCGGACAGCCCCGAATATACCCCTCGATTCCCTGCGTACATACACGAAATATAAGGGAACACTTCCAAGTGTAACTTGGCTAAAGTTGGCAGGTGGACTTGGATTACAGAGCACACCTATTTACTGGACTGCCGGAGAGCTTGTAAATACCGGCTGCCTCCTACAGGTAAGAGTTTGCATAGTTTCGGAAGTTACAAAGCGACATAGTGCGAGCGTGGCTGGAACAGTCCCCGGGAGCTTCAGTGCCTTGAAGCCCCCGCTCGGACCCGACCCGCCGACCACCGTTACCCGCTAAAAGGCAGTCCTTCCCTGCCCGCACCCTTCCTTCCCAAACAACACCCTTCTTTATCAGCAGTTTCGGACATAACCCAAGTCATCCCTTCACTGCGGGACGGGTTACCTTGCAAGCTGCGCGTTGGTCGACCTGAGCCCAGACCCCAGCAGTTCTAACAGGAGCGGGGCTGATCGCGCCCTTTTAAAGGCCGATCCTTTCAAATCGCTCCATCTGCAGAGTGAACACATCAGTCCTTACGCCCTCGCACCGCCGATCCCCGGCTCATTTCAAAATGCATTCAGAGGCAGAGACGAGGACTGGATAAGTGCCGATTAGCGCAGTACCTGGGCTGGGTTTCATTGATCCCAGTCGACTCTTTCCTCTTTCTCTCGCTCTCTCGCTCTCTTCTCTCCCACACGCTCTCTTTCCCGCGCCCTCGGCGTGAAGTTTCGTCAAATAATTATTCAAATCCGTTGAAGATGCTCGATTGATTTTCGCGCATTATCCAAATGCTAGCGACGCTGAGACATGCACCTTGTCGGATTGAGGGAGCGCCCGAGGGTGTCTGTCTGTCTGTCTGTCTGTCTGTTGGATGGTCCTCAGGCGCGGGGTTGCTGGGCATGCGTGCCCACCTGCTCCCTCCGCCCGTTCGCTGACTGCTTCTCCCGTCACCAGAGTGTTCAGGGTTGGACCGCCAGGCGCTGGTGGGTTTTCATTCTCCGGGTTAGTTGCCCTCCCTCCTCCTCCCCCCTCTCCCTCCCCCCTCTTCAGCCCTCTGCTTCTGGGAGTGTTTTTAATTTCCACTTTTTAATCATGAAATCTCTTTGGCGTCTCTCAACCGCCCACCCCCCACTCCCACCACCGCCCCTGTTCGGTCGGAGCGCTCACCAATTCCCTGAGCACCGACGCCCCTTAAATCTCACGAGTGCCAGCCCCCGCAGAAGCGAACACATGGCGAATTGTCATGGCAGGGAGCAGCTCTGAGATTTTATCAACCGGCTCATCAGATCTGTTGTCGTTCGATGTCCATCTCGCCTCCCGCAAGGATCCTCACAAGTCCCTCCCTCGTCTCTTCCTCCCACGGAAAGGCCAACACGGTTCTCTGATCTCCCTGCAAAATCTCGCCGTGCGCCAGCCTCTTCTTCGGTCTTGAAGCTCGCCTCTTCTGTATCCACTGCACGCTTTCTCTCTTTCTCTCTTTCTCCCTCTCTCTCTCTCCCAGCCTCAGCTCAGATACCTCGCATAAAAACAGCTGACTCAATCGACCTTACATCAAGATAAATAGGAGAGAAAGTGCAGAGGCTAGCGTTAGCTACTAACAAGCCAGCTCAGGCGAGCGAGTGCATCTGCTCAATAGAGCAGGCGTAAATCTAAATATACCACAGGAAAGCAATTTTAATTAAACAGTAAAGAATTACCGCTTAAATCATCAACGCAGCCCAACGCTGCCACGAGGCGAAATACGGCAAAAGTGGGAGACGCCGTAGATAAGTGACAGAAACCTAGTGTCAAAATAAGTGTTTTATTCGGGGAAGCTGTCTGAAAGTTCACTAAAACCTCCCATACTAGCATTTCACCCGTGTTAAACTACAACACTTAGACCGCATTTTAAGACTTCCAAAAATCTCTTTGCTCCACAACAGCCAACAATTACTCAGTCCCTCTGACTGAAAGAGAGATCTTCGGGAACAATGTACCAACAGGCCATGACATTTGCTTTGAACCCCAGCCCCAAGCTTCCGAATATTTGCAACGCTGTAAGAAGGGGCCGTGAGTGAAGTAAAGGCGCTTGTCCAGGTGTCCCGGGAGTGGCCTTCACTACGGGCTTATGTCAACTTGGTCGCCAACAAAGGCATTAAATTACGTCCCTCAGTAAATATACCCTGTCCGACTCCTGCATTTAGTACCAGTGCACTGCAGTAAATGACTTTAATTCTGAACTGTGTTGGCTCAGTGTCACTTTCATCAACCGGTGCCCCTAATTTACCAGAGGTCCTTGTGTCTGAACCGTGCTCCTCCCCCTAATCTTTTCAAGAAACGTGTGGCAGGAGGGAACGTAAACAAAACAGACAAGCAATTGGAACAGGGACAAACAGCCCGCCCGCCCCCGCCCGTCCCAACAAATAGCCCACCTTCCAGTTCCAGGTGCCATTGCACCCACTGGAAACACTGGCCCTTCAAAGCTTTCTGTTGAATTGCGAATTATTGATTGGGAAGTTGGGAGCCACAAGAAGGCAAATACGTGTAAAGGAGAGGAGACAGGGGAGAGTAAGAGTGAAGTGAAGGGTGGAGGGAGAGAGGGGAAGCTGGCCATCCCGGTCTCCACTTTTTGGTGGTCTTCGCGGACCGCAACTACCTTCAATCTAATACCATCCGATTTGAGAGTTGCGTTCTGGTTATGAACCGCGCAGATCGTTTCACCGCCCCCAGCAAATACAAACAAGGCTGACGGCCACCTGGGTAGGGTTGGCTCCGGATGTCAGCGCAACAGACGTTGCAAGCTTGCCATAAACACACGTACACACACACACACTGCACCCACAGCGGTCCACTGTCCTACAATTATCACACGATAAAAAAGGGTTCTATTTTACTGGGCATAATTAGCGCCTTGCTGATAAATCGGTGACTAGGAGACGCCCCTCTTGCCTCCTGGAGTTCCACTGACGACCGCACTTGGCGGCTCCTCGCGTCTCTAGTGCGGGGCCACAGGTCGCACCGCGGTCCGGAGACACCCATCAGAGCAACAGATAACCGAGGGAGCCCAAAACCTTTCAAGAATTCCCCGTTATACAACTGCGAAACACATTACAGTGCTGAATGGCGGTTAGTTTTGGACAATGCAACGCAACGCCACCATTGTAATAACGCACCGCCCAGTTAAAAGGGGTGTCAGAGGGACTGCGGCAACCTGTGGCATTGGACAGGTGTCTATCTATCCAGGAGGCAGGGCACACAACCCACAACCTTCCCTCCGAACTCAGACTGAGAAGCCAGCTGGACCATAAACATGCGGGGACAGAGAGTGTAAGGAGAGGGAGGGGGGAGGGGAGGGGAGAGATGGGGGGAGAGAGAGAGAGGGGGGGGAGAGGGAGGGGGGGGGAGAGGGAGGGGGGGGAGAGGGAGGGGGGGGAGAGGGAGGGGGGAGGGGGGGGGAGAGGAGGGGGGAGGGGAGGGGGGAGGAGAGGGGGGAGGAGAGGGAGAGGGGGGAGAGGGGGAGAGGGAGAGGGGGGAGAGAGAGGGGGGGAGAGAGAGGGAGGGGGAGAGGGAGGGGGAGAGAGAGGGGGGAGAGAGAGGGAGGGGGAGAGGGAGGGAGAGAGAGGGGGGGAGAGAGGGGGGAGAGAGAGGGGGAGAGAGAGGGGGGGAGAGAGGATGGAGGAGTTACACGCGATAAGCAGGTGTCAGTTTGGTTGGGATACCCCCTCGGAGACTCTTCAACTGCACTCGCTCCGACAAGGGGGCAGAAAGTTGGTACTTTTGGAGCCGAGCGCGCCTCGTGTGTGAGCCCGTAGCCGAGTGCGGATGGTTGCAGCACCAGTGTACTCTAACTGTTGCTAAAGAGCGCACACGAGGCAAAGCGGAAAGCGCTTCCCCATGGGCGCTGAGCAAAGGCCAGTACGCTCGGAGCTGTCCGACCCGGCGGTGCTGAAATGTCCGGAGATTAACCCGCCAGCGCCCCTAATACAATATCAGTCAAAGTCCGTTTAACACATAGGTGTGTTATTGTCTAGTGGGGATGGAATTGGATATGAGTCTGCTAAATATTCCCCTCCCGCCTCCTCCCGTCTACTCTAACGCTTGCTTTAACCCCACATTCCACACTTGCTGTTTCCAGCCGGCTCACTCACTTGCTGGACGGCTGCCGGCTCTCCACTTCGGAAGTGCCTGTGTCTCGCATATTTTCTCAAAAAAGGTCCAGCTTCAACCCAACTCGCCCAGAAATCCAGGGCCGGGCACGGCCTGAAAGGCGGCTACACCTCGCTGCGCTCCGGCCTTGCGTCAAGCGGAGATTCCACAGATGATTAAAATGGGCAGTGATTGATTTTGCGCCGAGACTGAGGCTGTTGTGCTTGAAACGTGGCGAACCTGGGCGAGAGATCTGAGCGCCCTTTAACAACCGTGCGCTCTCTTCGTCTGGTGAACGGAGGGGAAAAACACATTCAGCATCAAGTTCCTAATGACGCTCAGTAAAAACAAACGGGGAACGACCGGAGGCGTGAGACAGAAAGGATATTGTTCGGAATGTTGACGGGGGGGGAAAAAGGTGAGGCTATGCCAGGTAATCAGCTTGTTAATAATGTCAGCCCTCACACGGGTTTAAGGAAACAAAGAACACGCAATGTGATCGCTCTCATAGAACGAACCGTTTGTGAGATTGCATTACTTTCCAATTCCAGCACCAGGCTGCCCGCAGTAAATTGGGCTGCACCGCGTCCGATTCCTTTCAATGGATTGTTGTGTTTAAACAAGTCGCGCAGAGGCGAAGCCCCGTATTAATAATTCAAAACGTTTGGAGAAAAAAAAAGAGATTGGGAGTGTGCAGCAGCGATATTAACTAGGAACACGAAGGCGACCAGGTCGATAGGTGGAGCATGAGAGTTGATTTATTCAAATCCTCGGTTTATTTGCTAAACCTATTACGGTCTTAAATTAAAAGGAGTGCGTTAGTTACTATTCAGCAGAGATTGACAGCAAGCTGAATGCATAAGTGGGCATAACGTCTCCCCCCCACCGCTTTGCATTCTGAGCGTTGTCTATCACTCTGCAGATGGAATCACACTGCCTGAGATTTAAGGCACCCATCGCATTTACCAGTGCATTTGCACATCTTTATCTGAGTCCGAGAATACATTCTCATGTAAACACACGCAACCATCAGCACATACAGGTTGAATATATAAGCAGTGCTTTGCTGCGTCTTGCCTTTCATATTAATTTCACACAGGTCCCATTGGCGGCCTATCCGTTTATTTTTCTCCCCAAAAGTTAAAACTCTACGTTTGCTTAACCCGTAACTGCTTCGGCTGAATTGTTAACATAATCATGTATACATTCTATGAGCAGCTTAGATGGTTTACTAAATGATGTCATATTCAGCCCCAAATTGGTCGACCCGCCTCTTCCCCCTTAAAGCGCGAATTGTTTGAGCATGCAGCGTAATATAGTTTTAAAAAAGGGGGCGGGTTAGAAACGATAACATGATCGTGATGGAGTTTTTAAATATTAGTGCTGGTGCTGGAATATGTCACCAGTCTAAGCGCCACTTTGATCTGTGCTTACACAAATCCAGTGCAAATCTCCAAGCGTGCCTGCCCCACGATGAAAAATTCTGCACAGTGAGAATGGTTCTGAATGAACAGTGGGGGTTTCAATTATCCAGTTGCTTTCACCAGCTCAGGATACCTTAACGTGCTTTATAGGCAACTAAGTCATTGTACAATACGGTCACTGTTGCAATGTGCCAACGTATGCGCACAGCAAGTTTCCAGCCGCAACAATGACTAGATAGTCTGATTTTTATCAAGGGATAAATATTTGCCAGAATATTTGCCAGTGTGACCATTGACTTCTACCCGAGGGACGAAAAAGGATAATTGTTTCACATCTCCCCGAAAAGAATACAGCTTTATCGTATCTCAGTACAGCACTGCTGGAATAGAGTCGATACTGAAGATTAAGCAGCAACAGTGGGATTTGAACCCACAAGCTTCCAGTACTTAAACAATTTGCAGAAATGATTCTGACGTTCTCTCTCTCTCTGCCTGTAATGTCTAGCACTGCCACAAGGCTTTAAAATGGGCCTTGTGAATAATGGGCACATTATGATCAATAATAAGGTTTAATGGGATACCATCTGCTGATGTTGTACTTGGCTGAGGATGACAGGGTTGGCTTTATGCTCTGTTATTGCAACAGTACACCTAAATAGAGAATGGGTGAGGCTCCTTTGTTTTACATAATGATGTACAAACATTCATTGTCATTGTCAGAAAACAGATTGATATCATCTGACTGGTATAAATGGATTTTGTACGATCAGAATTTTCTTTTAGGCACAGGTAAAACAAGTTACCAAAGATGATCACAGCCTTCTTTATAGTTTTGGGCATTTTGTCTTGTGATTTACAATTCTGGAACAAAACATTTTTTAAAAAGAGCGATTCTTACCACATGTTACTCAGTATTACTATAGCCACTTTGTCAAATGTTCACATATTACCTGACCTTGCTTTGGGCTACATTTGTATTATTGAAAAATCTGTGCACGGGTCAATGAGATATGTAGGAAGGAACTGCAGATTCCGGTTTCAAACGAAGATAGACACAAAATACTGGAGTAACTCAGTGGAATAGGCAGCATCTATGGAGAGAAGGAATGGGTGATGTTTCAGGTCAAGACCCTTGTGCAGACTAGTCAGGGGAAAGGGGAATGGGAGATATAGACTGTGATGTAGAGAGATATAGAACAAATGAATGAAAAATATGCAAAAAGGTAATGATGATAAAGGAAACAGGCCATTGTTAAGTGTTTGCTAGGTGAGAACAGGAACCTGGTATGACCTGGGTGGGGGGAGGGATGGAGAGAGGGGGAAGTGCAGGGGTTACCTGAAGTTATAGAAATCCCTTTCCCCTGACAAGTCTGAAGAAGGGTCTCGACCAGAAACATCACCCATTCCTTCTCTCCAGAGATGCTGCCTGGCCCGCTGAATTACTCCAGCATTTTGTGTCTATCACGGGATGAGATGCTGGTCTTGCCTCAGTTTGCAGGATGTAGAAAATAGAGCTTCATAAACGATATTGCACTTCACATCATAGAAAGCTTGTATATATCATCTTATTTATGAAAAAAACCCATGTTCTGTTGAAAATAACTTGAATTCATTCCTAATTTTTTCAAACTTGTGTCCTTTGATACCTAAAGATTTCATCCCAACAACGGTGATTTTCATTCTAAAAAGAAAATAAGATCCATTGATCAAAGTAGTTTGTACTAGATTTCCTGCTGCCTTATTTTAATTCAAGTCTTCACGATAGAAACATTGAAAATCACAGCAAAAAATAAACCAAAGGCATTATTGTTGAGTGAGTTGAATTAGCACAGGGTTCTGAAACTAAAGTGTAAATTAGAAATTATTTGGGAGAAAATAAATGTTATAATGTGTTTTGAAATAAAATTCTATTTTCCCTTCCAAATCTTTTAAATAGCATCAAAAGGTTGCACTCTTTAATTTGTTACAATGGCGTCACATGATAACAGTAGCAAATTCCCTCCTGCCTGCTTTTCCTACCCACCTCATTGGTGTGTGAGTTGTCGAAAAGGAAATTGTCTTTTGAATGTCTAGCATAGCCACCAATAGCTTTAAATCCTTTAAAACATTTCTTTAAGGCCAGTACTTTTTAGTTACGTAAGAAATGACTGACGGTTTGGTGTTAGTTGAAGGTGTAGAGCCTGAAATTGTCACCACATATTTTTCTGAAGTATAAATAGAAACGAGAAGCTAACCTATTGAAACAAATTCCACCTAGCAGTATTGTTAACAAGACGTTCAAGGCTCCATACTGCCTGGCTGCATCATGTGTGTATCACACATCTGTTCAACATGCACTCATACCACACAATTTTGAAATTTAATCAACTTGCATTGAAGCAGTTATTAACACATTGACTATTACTGTATCCTCCCCACAAATCTGACACATATCTCACAGTGTTGACAGAATAAGAACAAGGCGTGTAAGAAAATAACTGCAGGTGCTGGTACAAATGGAAGGTATTTATTTCACAAAATGCTGGAGTAACTCAGCAGGTCAGGCAGCATCTCAGGAGAGAAGGAATGGGTGGCATTTCGGGTCGAGACCCTTCAGACTGAAGAATAAGAACAAGGTTGTCATTTGTCCTTTTCCTCACTTCTAACCTATATATTCTTTCCCTCTGCTTTCAGCCGTACATAGTTTACCTTCCTTCCTTCTGCCTCCTATGTTCAATATTTTAGCATCATAAAGTCATAGTCATACAACACGGAAATAGGCCCTTTGGCCCAACTTGTCTATGCCAACCAAGGTGCCTTGTTAAACCTAGTTTCATTTGTCTGTATTTGGCCTATATCCTCTCTTAGCCATGTACCTAACCAAATCACTTTTAAATCTTGTTATTGTATGTGCTTCAACTACTTCCTCTGGCTGCTCATTCCGTATACCCACCATCCTCTCTGAGAAAAAGTTGCTCCACATTTACTTATTAAATATTTCCCCTTTCACTTTAAATTTATGGCCTCTTGATTCACCTACACTGAGAAAAAGACCCATGTGCATTCCCCTTATCCATTCCCCTTAAAAAAAAAAAATCTAGCTCTACAAGATCACTATAAGATCATCACCAATGAATAAAGGCTTAGCCTGCCCAATCTTTCCCTATAACTCAGGCACTAAAGTCTTGGCAACGTCCTTGTAAACCTTCCCTTAATGTCATCTTTTCTACAAAGGGGTGGCCAAACTGAACCCAGTACTTCTACTGCAATCTCACCAAGGTCTTATATAATCTTCTCCCACATATATATTATGCTCAAATCATACATGTTATATTGCAACTTCTTTAAACATTCTTTCTTAGCCATATCAGAATCGATCTGATTATACACATTTATTGTCAAATCTACCAGGATGCAATGAAATTCCTTGCTCACCTGAAACAGTACACATACAGTAACAATAAATATAATGATAACTAACACCGTGCACAAATCTGCATGGTGGTGTAGTTCAGCTGAGGTTTTGCAAAAAATATTAAAGTACAACAACAAATAGCAATTGAGTAGGAAGGAACCAGCTGCTGGTTTAAACAGGACATAAAAAGCTGGAGTAACTCAGCGGGACAGGCAGCATCTCTGGAGAGAAGGAATGGGTGACGTGAAATAGCAATTGAGGTGGTGTAAAGGGTAGGGGTACGTGGGAGCCCTTCCAGGAAGGAGGTGTGAAAACAGTGATTGGATCAGGATATGATAGCAGTAGGGAAGAAATCGTTCTGAAGTCTGGAGGTCCAAGCTTTCAAATTGCAATATCTTCTTATGGGGAGAAGGCAGGAACGGGGTACTGATTGAGAGTGATCAGCCATGATCGCATTGAATGGCGGTGCTGGCTCGAAGGGCTGAATGGCCTACTCCTGCACCTATTGTCTATTGTCTATTCTCTCAGAAGATAGAAAAGAGCCAAGGGAATAGCCAGGGTGGCAGGTATCCTTGACAATATTTTCATCCTTCCTAATGCTACTTATCATGAAAATGGAGTGGATGGAAGGAAGTGATGAGCCTGTGATGGACTGGACTGTGTTCAACACTCTCTGCAGGTTCAGGCAGTTGAGAGCAGTGAGATTGCCATAGCAGGCCGAAATACATCTCAATAAAATACTTCACTGTAGAGGTTCGAGAGAGTCCTTGTGGACATGCTGAATCTTTTCAGATCTAAGAAAGTAAATACACTGAGGCATTGAGTTTTCTTGAATCCAGGTTAGGTTGCTAGTGATATGGATACCTGGGACACTGAAGCTGTAGATCATCTCAGCAGCAGGTCCATTGATGAGGCCAGAGTTGTGTCCCCCCCCCCCCCCTCATTTTCTAGGTCAACAACCAACCAACAGCTGAGTGTTAGAATTTGAAGGGAGTTGACATAAATCAGGGAGTAATAGTTAAAGGAAGTACATTATTGGGGGATGGGATGACTCTGTATGCTGGTCTAGAATCAAAGGGCCCTAAGGCCACCATGTTTCGTACAGTAATGTGTGAATTGAAAGCGGACTGCATCTAGATTTGCCTTGACAAGGTAATGGCCTACCTATGGCTATAGCCAATCAGGAGTAAAAGTTAGGAAATTTGCATCACGTCTTATCATTTTTGACCGCCCCATTGAGACCGATAAGCTCCGCTATCAAAATGGACAATGGCAAAAGGTGTGGGAACATTATACCGACATGTTCACCATCCAGTTCTACACAACCCTGGCAAGGAAATATATCAACATTCCTCTTCCTCTGCAAAAATGAGGGAACTTCTTATCTCATGTGCAAATGTCCTCGTCAGTAGGACAGCAGCCATTTGAGAGGGCACCTCAGCACTGCCTTCTCAAGGACAATTAAAAATGGACAATCGACTCCAGCTTTTCCTGGAATTCAATTCAATGAGAAAATAAAAACAATCTCAGCGCAATTTGGTTTGACATTTCTTCAATCTTCCTTATACTAAAATAGAGAAACATATCTCCTTGTACACATTCACAAACCACTGCTACTTTGATTAAAATAAAAACAGGAAATGTTGGAAATTCACAACATTTCAAGCAGTATCTTGGAGTCATAGAGTCATCCAGCACCACCATATTTATGTCAACTATAAGTGCCCATCTAGACTATTCCCATTAACCAGCCTTTGGTCCAGCACCTTGCTGCTTTGATGGTTCATGTGCTCATTTGGATACTTTCAAAATGTTGCACAAGTCTCTTTCTCCACCTCCTCTGGCAATGCGTTCCAGATTCTAACTCCCTTCTGGGGAAACAATTCTTCCTCAGTCCCCTCTCACGCTCTATCCCCTTACTCTATGCCTTCTAATTTAATTCATCCCTGCTATGGAGGAAAGTCTCCTACTTTCTTCCTTATGGTTTGTGTAATTTTGTACAATTCAGTCAGTTCTCCCCTCAGCCTTCTCTCCTTCAAGGAAAATAAACCACTCTCTCTTCACAACTGAAACCCGCCACCCCAGGTGACATCCTGGTGAATCTCCCCTACACCTACCCAAGTGAAATTGTGACCTTCCTAGTGTATCAGCCAGAACTATGCACAATATTCCAGCTGTGGATAAAAAAAATGTAATTTTTTAAAACTAATATTTTATAAAGTTGTACCATAGTCTCCCTACTCTATGTTCAATACCCCAGCTAACTAAGTGAAATATCCCATATGTCCTCTTCATCACCATATCTACGTCCGCTATCACTGTCAGGGATTCTTGGACTTGTATATCAAGGCCCCTCTGTTCCCCAGGGTCCTAGCAATTTAGATCTCCTACCTTTATTCAACTTCCTAAAGTACAAGATTTTGCATTTGTTTGGATTATATTTCATCTGTCTTTACTCTGCTAATGTTACCAAACGATCAATATTTTCCTACAACATAAGACCATCCTTCTCATTTATCAGGAGCACTACGTTTTCATGTCATCTGCAAATTACTAATCATACCTCCTTTATTCATATCCAAGTCATTAGTGTAAATAACAAACAAGAAAAATCCCACTGAGCCCCATAGTTGCAGGTTTCCAACCACAAGAATAATTCCCTACTGCCACCCTCTGCCTCCTGTTACCAAGCCAATTGATCCAATTTGCCAACTTACCTTGCTTCCCATTGGTTCTAAATCCTTGGATGAGGTTCACCTACTTTCCCACAACCACCAGGTTCTTGAAACCACCTGCAGAGCCTTAATCCTACTTCAGCAACAGAACACCATGAACCACCTCTTGCACGACCATGGACTTCTTTTCTAATTGTATTTTGCACTATAGTCTTGTTTTTCTTTTGCACAGCCTTTTTCCCTGTATTGTAGAAATTGTGATATTAATGTATAAATGATGTTTTGTATGTTGTCTAAGTCTGTGTGCCTGTGGTGCTGCTGCCTCTACCTCACATGTACTCTACCTCACTGTACATGTGCCTATGACAATAAACTCAGCACATTGATTTGACCATGTGGGATCTTGTCAAATGCCTGCTGAAGTCCATGGAGACTTCATTAACCCCATTGCACTCATCAATACATTTTGATAACATTGAAAAATGCAATTAAATTGGTCAAGACCTCACCTACATCATTTGACACAATGCCCTTGACTCTAATGTGTCCAATTCTTTCCCTAGTTACCCTCCTGCCCTTAATATACTTACAAATTGCTTTGGGAATCTTGATGCAGAGATATTCATTCACCTTCTTCGTCCTCCTAATTTCTATTTTTTAAATATAATTTCTACATGCTGAAGGCCTTCCCCATGTTCAGTTTTCTGTACCTGTCATGCATTTTCCCATTTTTTCTTTATCCAGCCCTCAATATCCTTGATCTCCATGCTTCTTTGGACTTGCTGTCCCTATCTTTCACCCTTATGAAAACGTGCATTGGGGTAAAATAACAAAATAATTTTATTTTCAATGACTTTCACTTGCCCTTTGTACCTTTCTATCTACAAGTAGCTTCTCCTGCCCCTTATAGGTAGGTCTAGCCTTGCCAGGGCCTCCCTTAAGATACTGAAATTGACCTTCTCCCAATTAATTTCCAGATCATCGTTATTTCTCTATAACATCCTTGAAACTTGGAGTTAAGGTCACCATCTCCAAATTGTTCTCCTGCTGATACTTTAACCATTTACCCTTGGATTAAGTCCAGTACTACCTCTCGTCTTGGAGGATTATCTACACACCGGTCCAAAATTTCCATCCCGCTCTACACCCAGCACAGTGGCGTAGCTGTTAGAGACGCTGCCTCACACTGTCAGAGTGCCTCAGGTGCTGTCTACTTGGAGTTTGCACGTTCGCCTTGTGACCACGTGGCTTTCCTCTGGGTGCTCCTGTTTTCTTCCACGTCCCAAAGGTTAATTGGCCTCTGGAAATTACCCCATTGTGTCGAGAGTAGTTGAGAAAGTGGGGTAACAGTGTGAACAAGTGACCCGCGTAGACTCTGTGGGCCGAACAGCCTATTTCCATGCTCTAAACACTTTCATACCAAATCAATTCCAGTTTATATTGGGCAAGTTGAGACTCCCCACTGGTCTAACCTTTTACTCTTACATTGCTACCCCCTGATGACTGTTAGGAGACTCGTTGTATACCCCTGCAAAGTGATCCAAGCTCTCCTCCAATGACTTAGTATAACACCTTTACAGAATATTGTCCATGCTGTAATGGATGCCTTAATCAATATTACAATGTCATCTTTTGTTCTACTTGACGTTTTGACAACCTAGAATATTGCGATGTGCCTGATCATGCTCATGTCTGCTTTGTCTCTTGGATAACTTAATTATTTTCTGTATTTGACAACACCTGTCCTCCCTACTCCCATTTGTACATCTACTCCGTGTCCCTGCAAAAATTAGTTTAAGCCTTCCCCAGCATCATTAGCAAACATCTCTGTAAGGAGATGTTCTCCACCTATATCCTTCCTTTGTCCCGCCCCCCTGACATCAGTCTGAAGAAGGGTCTCGACCCGAAACGTCACCCATTCCTTCTCTCCCGAGATGCTGCCTGACCTGCTGAGTTACTCCAGCATTTTGTGAATAAATCTCTGTAAGGATGTTGGATCATTTTTGTGAGCTCTCGTCTGTCCAATTGAGACAGGAACCACCACCCCCAGAGATAGTCCCAGTGAACTAGAAATATAAAGCCCTTCTCCCTACGCGTTCACCTGATTTATGCGCTTACCCCTACACTCAATAACATGTGGCATAGGTAGGAATCCAAAGATTACAACGTTAGCAGTTCTGCTCTTTAATCCCTGACCTAGCTCCCCAAATATACTTTGTGGATCTCATCCCTTTTTTTTAGAAACTACATCAATGATATCATGTAGATAATGACCTCTGTTTGTTTACCCCTTTAAAATGGCCTGTGGCATATTTAAGGCCTTTCTAACCCTGGCAACAGGAAGACATCACAACATCCTAGTGTGGAGAGAGAAATAGATTTAACGTTTCGGGTCAATGACCTTGCTTCAGGCACTGTCATGTTGTCAGGCATTGACATACAAAGGTATGTACATACCAGTGATAATGTAGTAGGGTTAGGAGAGCACCATTGCATCCAAGAGAACAAGGAAACCAAGACCACAGCATAAAACAGTAGTGAAGACATACAACAGTAGTCAAACAGATGCCTATACTCTTTCCCAAGGATTGCAGCCACACTGCACAAATTAAAATTCCAAAATAAGATCAATCTTTTTTACAATTCAGTTTCACTCCAGGTTCATAAAAATATTTTCCAATGTGTGGTGCATTCTAAATCTTTCCATTTTGTTGTGCTGTGTATTCACACCCCTCCCCCATTCCCTACAACCACCACCATTTCAGCTTGTGTTGCATGCAGAACATGTCAACATTTGGCACACCACAAACATAACATACAAAATAACATTTTTGGGGGGTAATAAATATAGGTTGTCAGGAGCCTTTTTTTTTTTTTTTTTAACTTCTTCCATGAAATGCATCTTCAGAGTGGATTCATCATATTCATGTCAGACTACTCCACCCACAGCCTCAAAAGCAGTTATTTTCTCCTCTCCTGAAGTTGCTGATTTGTGCCACGGTATGATTCAATAGATGTTCACTCAGTCTAACTGCATCGCATTCAAAAAGCTGCGTTTTGCACCTGCCCCTCAGCTATCAACAAAGCTGAGCAGTGGCAATGTAGAGAGGGAGACCACAGAAAGCAAAGCTTTTGGCATCAGCCTTGAGGACATTTCACACCGAGGCATCAATGGCTCTACATTCTGCTATCTGGGTTGCTGAAATCACTGCTTCTGTATGTTATTGATATTTACCGCCATTAACACAGCAGTGCAGGGCGCCCATTAACCCACAGTGAACTTCTGTATTGATTATTTTGCCGTGAAAGCCTGCTTTTATGAAAGGAAATGATCAAATGTTGATATTTATAGTTTTCCTGTGCGTTCCAGCTATTGGTGGGAAGCAGCAGGGAACCATAAACTGGAGACCAAAGCCCAGTGGCACTCCTGTGGCAACTGGTTGCTGGCCAGAAAGGAAAAACATTTGTATTTAAGTGATATATTCTTAGCTGGTTTTGCCAATACCAACATTAGTTTCAGGTTGTCGCTGGTTGCCATCTTACCTCAGAAACCCAAGGGGAAATATTGCGCTGCAGAGCCGCAGCAAGCATGAAAAGAAAAAGTGGGACAAAATAGAGTGAATCCAGAGGTTGTCAATGAATTCTGGTTGGTATTTTAAAGCTTTTAGGGGAAAGGAAGCCTCATGGGGGCAAAAAGTTGAAAGGCCCAGCTAAAGAAAGGCGATAATATACAGTATAACTGGTCTTGATTTCAAAATGGTGAGGAATCAAGGATGATGAAGATTGCTTGTGAGCTCGCTGCAGCATAATGGATAAAATATTGAAAAGGAGAAAGGCAAAGGCATTCCATTGGTTGCTAAGTGTAAAAGCACAATGCATGTATTCACAAAGGAGATGCTTCTGATCCTGCTCCACATAGCAACCGCAGAACCTTCCTCCCGAGAGATTAGAATTAGAGATGGATTGCCAATCAGGCAACAGATCCTTTAGAAGTGGCAGAAACATTGGGAGATTTATGGAAGCAGTAAAGAATAAGTGCACTTGGGCTTTCCGCAGTGTTGCAAGTTATTGAGGAGAAATGTAAGGTTGATCTGGGGATTAAGTACAAGTATTATGAAGCAGCAAAATCTATCTGATTTGTCTCTTTGATCTATCCATGCCACCTGGACCTCTACATAACCAGCAGATTGCTGTACTCAAGCACATACCACACTGTCTGTTCCACACAGTTGGTCTCTCCATCAACAAGACCACTGGGCGGCACGGACTTGGAGGGCCGAAAAGGCCTGTTTCTGGCTGTATATATATGATGATGATGATGAACTCATTCATTGCTACTGCAATGTTGTCACCAATCAAACCTCTGCTTCTTGCATCCTAACTCTTGCCAAGATTGTTCCACCCATTATCATAATGATTTGTCCTGCAATCACTTCCTGGAGGGGATGAGGTACATTGGCAGAAAGGCAGACCAAAAAGTAATGGGATGTATTTGTTAGAGGTTTCAGCTGAGCATTACACTGGGAAGACCTGGTTATCCTAGGGGTAACCAGCTTTGGCCTATCCCACGGCAAGTTGGTATAAATTTCTCCTGCAGACCAAAGTTTTGGGTGGAGAATGAGGCCACAATGGGCATTTCAGCACCAAAGGTCAAGTGTCTGGTAAAAGGTCTTGAATGACATGATTTGACAAGTAAAGCCGGCTCCCAATTGCATGAGAAATGGTGTCGATTGGATTTCTCAATCTGCTTCTTTGACTGACTCTTTGGATACCCATCCTAAATGCAGTAAAACCACCAAATCTAAACATTCCAAAATCCCGATTGTTTGGCATCAGGCTCACTGAATGATTGATGTCTGCACCTGCATCCTTGTTCCTGACGTCTCTTTCAATCGTCAAATCCTCGGCCATTTACACCTTGGTCATTCCCTCTTCTCCCCTCTCCCATCAGGCAGAAGATACAAAAACTTGAAATCACCAGATACACTTCTTCCCCACTATCCTCTGAAAAGACTAAGGATATAGCCCCGATCTTATAGACAATAGACAATAGGTGCAGGAGTAGGCCATTCGGCCCTTCAGGCCAGCACCGCCATTCAATGTGATCATGGCTGATCATCCACAATCAGTACCCCGTTCCTGCCCTCTCCCCATACTCCCCGACTCCGCTATCATTAAGAGCTCTATCTAACTCTCTTCTGACCTACCTCAGTGCGATAGGCCCTTGCACTTTTATTATCATAACTTTCTCTGTTGTTGTAATCCTATCACTTTGTAACACTCTATTGTGCACAATTCTAATTTTATCTTCGTATTTCCTGTTGGGCTTGTTTATGGTTTGATTGTATTCATGTACAGTAAGATTTGAATGGATAGCATGCAAACAAAGCTTTTCATTGTACCTCGGTACATGTGACAATAATAAACCAATACCAATACACCCTTCCTACTCACCAGCTCCAAAGGTCCCAGGATCCTTGACTACTTGCAAGGCACCAGTTCCAACACTCACTTTGCATTCACTCAGTACCACTGGATGCCCATCCCTTGAAACTCATTGGTTTCTGTTTCTACAATAGGACTACAATCCAATACATTGGCAGTTAATTCCCCCGTCAGATGCTGCTCACCCGCTGAGTTCCTCCAGCAGATGTTTCCTGCATCTGTTGCGTCTTCACTGAAATTTTTACAGTGTGTAAAATCTTTTTAATGGGTGAATAAGAAGTGTATTGCTGTATTGGTGAAATCACATATAATCGTCCAGAAAATCTGCCTCCGAGAACCAAAGTCCCAAGAGTGCCAGGTTAATGGAGTTTTACTCTATCTGCTTAAGTAACCCACTGTCAAATGTTGTTTGGTAATGGTCCCATGAAGTGCCTGGGAATAGTTTGATATGTTAATCATGATTCCCAGTCGGAGGATCACTGATCACCCTCACATTAGGACAGAGAATGCAACAAGCAAGCTGCTGAATAAGGTACATGCCAACCCATGCCTGCCTCTGTTCATTGACCTTTTCAATGCACCAGCTGCTTGTCTTGCATCACCACCCCTTTGTGGTCGCGACGACTGCGCCAAGAATAACAGAGGAGGCACTGTGGCAGAAAGGCTGGCTCCTGGCAGCAGTCGCTGAACTAGTTCCTTGTCACTGACCCCAGTGCTCACTTGTCTGCAATCGGCTCATCGTGAAACTGTCCTTCTTAACTCTTTCCCGACCAGCCAGGCAATGATGCAACTGGGAGATAACCTAGATGCCAGCTGTGATGCGATGGCACCCATTGGCAATGAGTGCCCACTGGCCAAGTCCAATGGTGGGAGGGAACTGCAGATGCTAGTTTAAACTGAAGATAGCCACAAAAAGCTGGATTAACTCAGCGGGCCAGGCAGCATCCATGGAGAAAAGGAATGGCTGACGTTTCGGGTCGAGACCCTTCTTTAGTCTGAAGAAGGGTCTTGACTCGAAATGTCACCCATTCCGCTCCAGAGATGCTCCCTGTCCCGCTGAGTTAATCCAGCTTTTTGTGTCTATCTTAAGACCAATGGTGTGCTACATGCTGCACATCTGGTCATTATGATTGCTACTGCTTGGATTAGAACACAGACAAATATTAAATAAAATAATACATAGGTTAAAGGAATGACATTAATGCAAGATGGAGATAAAAGGATCTGCAAATGCTGCTTTTCAAAGAGAAAAAACACAAGGTGCTGGACCTCAGCATGTCAGGCAACATCTTTGAAGGCTATGAATAAGCAATGCTTCAGGTCACGACCCTTCTTCAGACTCTGCAGATTGCAAGTTAACAATAAGTCACATCCAGCCGCATGCCTGGATGTTGACAGCTATTGTTTACACATTACCTCATGGCTAAGTGTGTCCCGCCATAACTCTACAATGGCAAATCAGGAATTATCCAGCTACAGACATCTAGATAAATATATCCTCTCTCACTCTCCATCTCTCTCTCCTTTCAACTCCATATTGTCCCCAACATTACCCACAGCCAGGACACATTGAGAGCCCCACCACCCTCCCATCTCAAACCAAGACCCTGCTCAATTTAAGAGCGCAATCAACCATTATCATTCAATTATCTAATACCTTTGGAGAGGAGATACTGCACCATCGGAGACCTTAATTGAAAGTTATTATAACCTTGAATGCACAATAGTCCGGAAAACACACTGAACTTAATGGAGTTGCAAATTTACCATAACTACATTTAATTTGACCTGAGCAGAAGCAGTTAGACATTTAAATTGATCTGACCAGTTAGAAGAAAATGCAGTGAATGAGTTGCAGGAAATATTTTAGCCAGTTCTGAAACTGGCAAGGGTCGAGTGGCAAGTGGAATTGTGGTGAGATAAATAAAATAATGTACACTGAACAAAACAACAATGAACACAGGCATGGGAGGCTGATGTAAAGAGCTGATAAAATAAATTTAAAGCTGAAATGTATAGGACCCTCGTCAAAGAAAGAATGAATTTAACATGATACATTTCACACACCTTCGGATAATTGCATTTTATGAAGAGGCAATAAAACGTGTTGATGTTCATGGACCATTCAGGCCTTTGACAAGGTTCCACTTCGGAGACTACTCCAACCCTTTGGAACAACATTTGCCAACATGCCCTTTGGAAATGGGGTACAGGGCATGTTGGCAAATTGGACCCAAAGTTAGCTTAATAATAGGAGGGAGAGGGTGATGTGAATGTTTCTGTGCTTGGAGGCCCGTGACCAGTGTTGTACCGCAGGGATCGGTTGTGGGATCCTTACTATTTATTATTACATCAACACATTTGACATCAATACCAGAGGTATGATTAGTAAGTTTGCAGACCACATGACAAATGTGGAGATGGTGATCGTGAGAAGAATAGTCGTAGATGACAGCAAGTCAAGTGAAGTCAAGTCAAGTTTATTTGTCACATACACATACAAGATGTGCAGTGAAATGAAAGGTCAAGATATTGATCCGCTGGTAAAATGGCTAAAGCAAAGGCTGATGGAATTTAATCCTGGTAAGCGAGTGACGATGTACTTTGGAAGAACCAACAAGGCCGCACACACAGTGAATGGTAGGGTCTTGGGGTGTATGAACAAAAGAAGGACCTTGATGTACAATTCAAAAGATTCCTGAAACTGGCAGCGCAGCAAAACAAGGTGGTGAAGAGTGCAGACGAGCGAGATACCCTCTTTCATTAGTCATGGCGTGGGAATGAATCCAACAGAGATGTTACGACATAACTTTATAAAACATTTGTTAGGCCACAGCTGGAGTACTGTGTACATTTCTCGCTGCAAGCTAGTAGCAAGGATGTGATTATACCTCAGAGGATGTTGCCTGGGTTGGAGCTTTTCAGTTGTGAGGAGAAGCTGAAAAATCTGGGCTGCTTTTCTTTAGAAAGGAGAAGGGGACCTGATTGAAGCAGTTAAAGTGATGAGGGGCATAGTTAGAATAGATGATTCCATGTACAACATTCCCCTTGGCAGAGGTGACAATAATTAGAGAGTTTAGCTTTAGGTAGGGAGGAAGAAATTTAGTGGAGATCTGTGAAATAACTTTTTACCCAGGGGGTGGTTGCAGTCTGCATTGCGCTGCCCGAGGTGATGGTGGAGGCAGGTACTCTCACAACATTTAAGAAGCAGCTAGACAGCCACTGGAATCTCCAAAACAAAGAAAGCTATAGACCAAGTGTAGGTGATTGGGACTGGTGTAGATGGGTAACTGATGGTCAGCATGAAAATACTGGGCCTGTTTCTCTGCTGCATGATTCTATAACTTTATCTCCTCAGGTATCTTAAAGTCCATGAATAATTCTTTGCAGTACAGACACTGTTGTAAGAG